>NW_007019676.1:60874-88024 GCF_000164805.1 Carlito syrichta
TCCTCTCTCTCTCCACCCCTCTCTTCCCCCCATGCCTGCTCCATTCTCTTCCCTCTGTTAACTGCATTTTATTTCAGGGAGTAAACCTACAACCCCACTGCACAGACAGATTTCAAGGCAATGGGAAGTGGGTTTCAGATTATTCATACACCTGTCAGCGAATACCAGGACCTGCAGATAGATTTTGAATCACAGCTCCCCACTTAAGTAAATCACAAAAGTGCAAAAAAGACCAACCCCAGCCTATAGTGCAACTCCAGAATTGAACAAAGTAAGAGGACATACATAAAGAAGAATAGGAGATTGAACAAACAGAAGTAAAAATAACCCCTCCACCCCTGAATAACAGAATTAAAGAAGACAGTGACATGGAGGGAATGAGAAAGTAGGGAAGGGAAAACAGCAACAACAACAACAAAAAACACACAAAAGAAGAAAAACCAAAAGAAGAATATAGGTCTTGAACAGACCCCAGGGGGGTCAGACACTGAGAAAACAGACTTCGGAACACAAACAATGAAGAGCCCCCAGAATGACTGGTCACATGAAACAAACCCAGACATCAAGACATTAATAGAGAGAATTAAAAAAAATCAAGGAAAGACAAGAGGAAAATAGGAAGGAGCTGATGTCAGAAATAACAGCAGTAAAGAATACTGTGATGGAAATAAATAACAAATGAATAAGCATGGAAAACAGAATTAGGCAAGCAGAAGAAAGAATCTCAGAGCTTGAAGATCAAAACACAGAACTAACCCAAACTGTCAAAAACATGGAAAAGGAGTTCAAAAAGACTGAACAAAACTTTCAAGAAATGAACAATGACTTCAAGGGACTGAAACTAAGAGTAATCGGCCTTCCTGAGGCAGAGAGAGAAACAGAGGCCAAACTGGAACAAACATTTCATGAAATCATTCAAGAAAACTTCCCTCATCTCATCAGTGATGTAAAAATTCAAACACAAGAAATTCAGAGAACCCCTGCAAGATAACAAATGAGAAGACCAACTCCCAGACACATAATAATTCACCTAAATTAAGTAGGTATAAAAGAAAAAATCCTAAAGGCAGCAAGAGAAAAAGGTCAGACTACCTACCAGGGAAGACCAATTAGAATAGCAGCAGATTTATCTACAGAAACCCTCCAGGCTAGGCGAACCTGGAGCCCTATCTTCAAAGTTCTAAAAGATAAACAATTTCAACTGAGAATAACCTACCCAGCCAAGCTAAGCTTCATCAGTGAGGGAGAATTGAAATCTTTCCCAGATATCCAATCCCTAAGAACCTACGCTGCCACCAGACCACCTCTACAAGAAACACTTAAGAAAATATTGAACACAGAAGAAAAGAAAAAAAGAACAACAACGTTCTTCACAAGAGTACAGGCAAAAGATTAAAAATACACATGAACCAACTCCAGAGCCAAAAGAAAGACAACACACAAACAGAAAGAAAAACAACTCTGTAAGAACATTATGGTAGGGATCAACTCTCATATTTCAATAATTAGCTTGAATGTGAATGAACTAAATGCACCACTGAAAAGACATAGAATGGCAAAATGGATAAAATATCACCAGGCAACAATTTATTGCCTTCAAGAAACTCACCTCACTAGAAAGGACACTCAAAGACTCAAAGTAAGAGGATGGGAAACAAATTTTCAGGTGAACAGTACACAAAAGAAAGGAGCAGTCACGATTTTAATCTCAGACAAAATACCCTTTAAGCTATCAAAAATCAAAAAAGATACAGAAGGCCACTACATAATGAAAAAAGGTTCAACCCATCAATAAGAATTATCCATCCTAAACATATATGCATCCAACATAGGAGCACCAACTTTCATAAAGCAGCTTCAGGGTAAACTAAAAAAAGATATTGACTCCAACACTGCGGGGGTCCAGCCCCTGCAAGGGTCATGAGGTTTCCTGAAGGAGAGACGGATAGGTGAAAGACGAAAACATTATTCTCGGACACCGGCTTCCTGAACAGATGCTGTTTAATGTTAGCTAAGGGAAAGCTTTTATGCCATTTGTAAAGGGGCAAGACAAAGAAAATCCCTTCATGTACATATCCTCTAAAAGTTACCACCATCTAGTGGTATTAGCAACAAACAAGCCAAGAACCCTATAAACATTCAGACAATGAGTCTTATTCATAAAGCCAAAAATGATAGTTTTAGTCCAAAGCCCTGAATTGCAGTCCTTGAAATGTCTCAAGAAAGTTTCCAAGTGTACATTTCTTCATGTAGCAGTAGTTTTCCTTCTGGGGCTTTTTTTTTTTTTTTGAGTTGGAGTCTCACTTGGTTGCCCAGACTGGAGTGCAGTGGCCACTCCCGGCCACTGCAGCCTCGCCTGCTGGGCTCCGGTGATCCTTCTGCCTCAGCCTTCCGAGTAGCCAGAATTACAGGCATGCACTACCACGCCCGGCTGATTTTTTGAGTTATTGTAGAGATGAGGTCTCACTGCCCAGGCAGGTCTCGAACCCACAGGCTCAGGCAATCCACTCACCTCAGCCTCCCAAAGGCATGGGATTACAGGCTGAGCCACCGAGCCTGGCTCTTTCTGTGGCTTTTATGACCTTCAGAGCTTTGTAATTGCTTCTTCTGTCCAGATGTCTTTGTTACTTTTCTCTTATCCTGCAGTGTTTATTTCTAAAGAAAACTCAAAAGATGCTTTTAGTGATGTTTTCCCAGGCTCCCAAGGTTGCTCTCTGTATTTAGTTAATTTACCATAAAAGTATCCAATTAATATATAATGAATTCAATTAAAACCCACTCTGTAAACGTTAACTTAGAATTTTAACTATTGAATTAAGTAAAAACCTTAACGGTTAATCCACATCCTATATCTGTGAAAACAGTGTTATAAATCACCTACATAACTCCTATATAAGTGTAAGAACTTATAATGAATTCATAATGAACTTACTATAAACTTGTGTTTCTAAAAAACCTTATGTCTAAACACATAATTCTAAATCAAAGAAGGAGTGATGTACTTATATCATTTATTACTTAAGCAATATCTAGTAACTTATAACCAAGTGAAGGAAAGCATTTTTGATGTGCTTCAGAGTTTAACCCTTGCATATGTTAGAAAAGGCCAAGTGGCATAGTGGGAAATGGAAAAATGAACCATGACATTTGCAGGTTAGCTGTGAGTGCTTCACATAAACATGCCATTTTATTCTTCCACGACTGCACAGAATTCTTCAGCAGTACCAAACAGCAAAGGTGGAAGACAGAAGGGCCTCAGCTGCCCAGACTTGCTTTGTGGCCAGAGGTCCTCAGCGCACCTGGACTTTGTCAATCAGGCGGGCCTCCAAGGCTGGCTCCCAACACAACACCATCATAGCTGGGGACTTCAATACCCCACTCACAACCCTAGACAGATCATCAAGACAAAAAAATCAGCAACAAGATCCAAAACCTCAATGTGACTCTTGACCAAATGGACTTAATTGATACCTACAGAACACTCCATCCAAAGACCACAGAATATACATTCTATTCATCACCACATGGAACATACTCTAAGATCAACCACATACTTGGCCATAAATCAAGTATAAGCAAATTTAAAAGGACTGAAATTTTACCATGTACTTTCTCGAACCACAGTGGAATAAAAATAAACATTAACGCCAACAAGGTCCCCCAAAACCCACAAAGACATGAACACTAAACAGCATGATGCTACACAACTCCTGGGTCAACAATAAAATCAAAACAGAGATTAAAAGGTACCTGGAAACAAATGAAAATGAAGAAACATCTTATCAAAATTTCTGGGACACCATGAGAGTTGTAGTAAGAGGGGAATTTATAACCCAACAAACGCACATGAAGAAAATGGAAGGATCACAAATTAATAGCCTAACAAGCCACCTAAGAAAGCTGGAAAAGCAATACCACAAAAACCCTAATTTCAGCAAAAGAATCCAGATCACCAAAATGAAAGCCCAAATCCAGGACATAGAAGACAAGAAGATAATACAAAAAAAAATCAATGAAAGAAAAAACTGGTTCTTCAAAAGGATAAATAAGATCAATCGTTCCCTAGCTAGAACGACCATGAAAAGGAGAGAAAAAGCCCAAATACAACAATCTGAAACACAAAAGATAAAGTCACATCTGACCCTGAAGATATACAAAAGATCATTAGAGACTATTATGTACACTTGTATGGAAACAAACGTGAAAACCTTAAAAAAAATGGAGGACTTTCTGACATCACACAACCTGCCTAGGTTGAAACAAGAAGAAATTGAGACCCTAAATAGACCTATAACAATCAAGGAAGTTGACTACGTAAAAAGAAAACTACCTACCAAAAAAGCCCAGATCCAGATGGCTTTCCAGCAGAATTCTACATGACATTAAGGAGGAGCTGATATCAATCCTACTGAAGGTATTCCAGGTGATTGAGAAAGATGGAATTCTCTCCAAATCATTTTACGAAGCTAACATCACATTGATACCCAAGCCAGGAAAAGACCCAACAAAGAAAGAGAACTACAGGCCAATATCTTTGATGAACATAGATGCTAAAATTGTCAGCAAGATCCTAGCAAACTGGATTCAACAACACATCTCAAAAATCATCCATCATGACCAAGTAGGCTTCATCCCTGGGATGCAAGGCTGGTTCAACATTCATAAAACCATAAATGTAATTAAATACATCAACAGATGTCAAAACAATAACCACATGATTATATCATTAGATGTAGAAAAAGCTTTTGATAAAATCCAGTACCCCTTCTTGGTAAAATTCTCGAACATCTAGGCATATGGGGAACATACCTCAAAATAGTAAAAGCCATCAATGAGAAACCCACAGCCAGCATACTCCTAAATGGACAAAAATTGGAACCATTTCCTCTGAATACTGGAATGAGACAAGGATGCCCACTCTCACCCTTCCTGTTCAATATAGTATTGGAAGTCCTGGCTAGAGCAATCAGACAAGAGAAGGTAATCAGGGGTATTCAAATAGGAAAAGAGGAAGTCAAGTTATCTCTCTTTGCAGATGACATGATCGTGTGCCTTGAAAACCCAAGAGAATCTGTCAAAAACCTCCTTACACTGATAAAGGACTTTGGCAAAGTCTCAGGATATAAAATAAATGTGCAAAAGACAATCACATTTCTTTACACCAATAATAAACAAACAGAAACCCAAATAAAAAACAATTCCATTCACAATAGCCACAAAAAAATGAAATACAGTGGCATCTTCCTACCAGGGATGTGAAAAATCTTTACAATGAAAACTACAAAACACTGCTCAAAGAAATCAAATATGACACAAAAAAGTGGAAAAATATCTCATGTTCATGGATTGAAAGATTCAGCATTGTGAAGATATCCATTCTACCTAAGGCAATCTACAGATTTAATGCAATACCCATCAGATTACCAGCAACATTCTTCTCAGACCTAGAAAAATCAATACAGGAATTCATATGGAAACACAAATGACTCAGAATAGCCAGAACAATCCTCAACAAAAAAAAAACAAAGCAGGCGGTATCACATTACCAGACTTCAAACTTTACTATAAAGCTATGATAATCAAAACAGCTTGGTATTGGTACAAAACAGGCATATAGACCAATGGAATAGAATTGAGATTCCAGAAGCTAAACCTCAATTTCTCAACCAACTCATTTTCAACAAAGCCTCCACCACCTACCACTGGGGAGAGGAGAACCTATTCAGTAAATGGTGCTAGGAAAAGTGGCTGACCACATGCAGAAGACTCAAACAAGACCCCTATCTGTCCCCACACACAAAAAGTAACTCCAAATGGATCAGAGACCTAAATGTAAAACCTCAAACCATAAGAACCTTAGAAAATGCAGGACACACCCTTATGGAAATTGGAACTGGCATCCAATTCCTGAATAAAACCCAAAACCCACAGGCCATAAGAGATATGATAGACAAGTGGGACCTCATTAAACTGACAAGCTTCTGCAAAGTCAAAGAAACCATCAAGAGAGCAGGGAGACAGCCCACAGACTGGGAAAAAGTATTTGCCAACTCCAGGTCCAACAAAGTCTTAACATCTTGGATCTACAAGGAACTCAAATGTGCTGAAAGGAAAAAAACAAACAACCCCATTATAAAATGGGCAAAAGATATGAACAGACACTTCTCAAAGGAAGACATCCGAGCAGTCAACAGACACATGAAGAAATGTTCAACCTCACTAATCATCTGGGAGATGCAAATCAAAATCACACTGAGATACCACCTAACTCCAGTCAGAATGGCAATTATCAATAACTCAAAAAATAACAGTTGCTGGAGAGGGTGTGGTGAAAAGGGAACATTCCTACATTGTTGGTGGGAGTGCAAACTGGTGCAACCTCTGTGGAAAACAGTGTGGCGATTCCTAAAAGCTCTAAATATCAACCTCCCATATGACCCTGCAATCCCCCTACTGGAAATATACCCTGAAGAACACAAACCATTCTACCAAAAAGATACCTGCACACATATGTTTATCGCAGCATTGTTCACAATAGCAAGAACCTGGAATGAACCATACTGTCCATCAAAATAGGACTGGATTTTAAAAATGTGGTACATATACACAATGGAATACTATGCAGCCATATAAAAGCTGGATGGAACCTGGATGCAACTAGAGTCAATAATACTGAGTGATCTCTCACAGAAACAAAGATCTGAGTATCACATGTTCTCACTTATATAGCAGACCTTGAACATCGATCATAATACTATAAAAAAAAAAGACTGACAGTGGTGGGAAACTATGGGGGGGGAGGGAGGTGGTACTAATGGTAGTCAATATCTGTCTGGGGATGGAGAGACACCCCTTAGCCACAATGGGCCTGAACAAAGCATATTTGTATACCTAACCTTAAACTGTACCCCACAATATCAAAATTAAAAATATTGATATAAAAAAACAAAAAGCATATATATTAAACATATTGATATATTTTGTTGACTACCAAAAGATTGTATTTATTTATATTCCTATCAAAAGGCATGCTTTTCAGGGATCTCACCAGTCCTCACTATACTTATTTGTATTTTTATAGTATGTGTGAACTTTGGCAGCTTATATTTTTTGAGCATCTCTATTTTTGTTTGTGTGTGTATATGCAAACTGTGTCATATTCTTAACAAATTTCAAAAATATATAATTTATCTATTGAAAAAGCTCAAACATGTTACAGTCTATTGGTGGGTTATGAATTTTCTGGGAGTAGTTTGGTGCAAGAAAGAGAGAGAGAGTGGTTAAAACAGCTGTATACTTTAAGGGAGATCATGGACATATAAAAATTGCAATTGATGAGGTGAGTTGGGAAGGAAAGCGGGGCTAGATTAATTAAAGCAGACCAACTGTGAATGAGGGTTACACAAAGCTAATGCCATCCTATGTTTGAGATCACAAATTTTTAAGGAGAGATCATAGAGGCAATAGACTGGGTTGAACTCACCCAAATGGGAATAAATCTAGGTCAAAGGAGAAGAAAGACATGGAAGCAATGAAATGCAAGGAGTGTGGGATTAAAGCAATGAAATGCAAGAAGTGTGGGATTAAATTTTTCAGAAATGTCTGGAGGATGGAAGTGGCAATAGGATGGAGTCAAAGGGTTCAGGAAGAGGTGGGGATGAAAGTCTAGAGGGGTCAGGAGGAAGAGGGAGGGCAGGTATAAGTCCAAGAGTTAAGGTGATGGTGCTTGGTCTGAAATGGATAAAGACCTAAGTGAAAATGTGGAATGAACATGAGGAGAAGGTGATAGAAGTGAAAAAAGGGACAGTATGAAGATTAAGAGGATGAAGGCTATGAGGGCAGATTGGAGACAATGTATTCATTCCTCTGTACATGAATGTTCTCCTTTACACGGGATTCACAACTTCCTCATGGACCATTTTTCTTTCCATTCATAAGCCAAAATTTTGCTCAAAAAAATGCCCCTGGAATTGACAAGTCCAAAAAAATTGTATTGCATCAAGCAGAGAGTACTTTGCAGGAGTACTTTGTGTATATAAGAATAATACACATTTTTTTATAAATAAAAAAGTACCTGGAAAATCCTTAAATGTTACATACTGTAAGATAACAGAAAGAATGTTGAATGATGAATACAAGTTTTTCTCTAATGTCAGAATTCCAGGTAAAGGATGTGACCACAGTGAGTCTGGCAGTATAACTTGTTTACTAGAACCAGATACCCAGTGTTTGCAAGAAGTGCCAGCATTGACCCCTTCTAAATCCTTAAGTCTAGAAGAACATTTATAGCTCAAGACTGATGTGATGAAAGTTCTTTTATTATGCTATTTTAAAATATAACGAATGCTTTATCTAACATATAAAACAGAATGAAACAAAAACAAAATATTGTCAATAGTAGTTTGCATTGTATGAAACCTTGCCAAGGGGACCACTGGGATGTCGACTCTTACCATTTCTATTCAACATGGTACAAAAATTCCAAGACAGAGCAACAGGCAAGAGAAAAATATAAAAGGCATCCAAGTTTAAAGAGAGGAATTCAAATTATCTCTATTCATTGATGACATAATTGTATACTTAGGAAACTCTAAAGACTTCTCCAAAATGCTCCTAACCTAGATAAACAACTTCTCTAAGGTTTCAAGATACAATATTAACATGCATAGATCAGTAGCATTTCAATATAGCAATAACATTCAAGCTGAGAGCCAAATCTAGAACTCAATCCCATTTGTACTTGCCAAAGATAATAAAATACCTAGGGATACGTTTAACAGAGGAGGTGAAGAATCTCTACAGAGAAAACTACAAAACATGATGAAAGAAATCATAGCTGACACAAATGAAAAGTGTCCCATATTCAAAGATAGAAAAACACAGTATCATTAAAATGATCATATTGCCTAAAGTAATCTACAGATTCAACACAATTTCTACCAAATTACCAATGTAATTTCCAAAAAAAATTAGAAAAAACATCCCAAAGTTCATAAGAAACATCAACAGAGCAAAGCCTGAATAACCAAAGCAATCCTAAGGGGGAAAAAAATCTGAAGACATCACATTGTATAACTTCAAATTATATTACCAAGCTATAATAATTAAACACAAGCTATTAGTACCAAAATAGACATGTAGATCAATGAAATAGTATAGATAATCCAGAAATAAAGTCACATATAAGCAACTGATCTTGGACAAAAATGAACTGTGGGTAAAGGACAGCTTATTCAATAAACAGGGCTTGGAAAATTGACTTTCCATATACAGAGGACTAAAACTGGACCCCTATCTCTCACTATATACAAACATTAGTTAATATGGTTTAAATACCTAAAGGTAAGACCTGAAACTATCAAAATCCTAGGAGAAAACCTAGGAAAAACCATCAGACTAGGCAAAAAAACAATTATGACAAAGATACAAGAAGCAAATGTAACAAAAACCAAAATAGAAAAATGGGACCTAATTAAATCAACAAGCTTTTGTGTAGCAAAAGAAATCATCAACAGGATACACAGACAACCTATAGAATGGAAGAAAATATTTGCAAATTATGCCTCTGGCAAAGAATTAATACCCAGAATCCACAAGAAATTCAAACAGTTCAACAACAGTAACACCAACAACAGAAAAAGCATTAAACACAGGGCAAAGGACACTGACAGACATTTCTCAAAAGAAGAAAGACAAGTGACCAATCAGTGCATTTAAAAATGCTCAACATTGAAAGTCATCATAGAAATGCAAATTAAAACCACACTAAGATCTTTTATATCTGTGAAAATGTCTGCTATTAAAATGTCAAAAAATAGCTGAGCTCGGTGTCTCATGCCTGTAATCCCAGCACTTTGGGAGATAGAGGCAAAAGGATTGCCTAAACCCAATGGTTGGAGAATAACCTGGGTAACTTGGTGAGACATTTCTCTACAATTAATCAAAAAAATTAGCCAGGTGTAGTGGCACGTACCTGTGGTTCCAGTTCCTAGGAAGGCTGAGGTGGAAGGATCGCCTGAGCCCAGCAGGTCAAGGCAGGGGTGGCCATGAGCATGCCACTGCACTCCAGCCTGAGCAACAGGGAGACTCCGACTCAAAAAATAAAAACAAAAAATAAAATAACTTTGTATGGATGGAAAAAAGGGGGGGAGAGAATGCTTTTACGCTGTTGGAAATGTATGAGGGAAGATATTCAATAAACATAATTTATTTTTAAAAGTGTATTTATTCTTACAAGTCTAAACTTCACTTTCAACGTATTCTCCATTTGATGCAATAAACCTATTGAGATGCTTTTTCCACTGCTCAAAACAGTCTTTCAAGTCATCAATTTTGATGCTTTTCCGTGTTTCTGCCTTATTTGTTTGTTTGTTTGTTTCACCTCTTCCTTATAGCCAAAACTTTCCCTTTGAGGACTTTTTCCATCCAGAGAAACAGACAAAGTCCTTCGGGACACAATCTGGTGAATAAGAAGCGTGGGGCACAAAGGTCATGCTGCTTTTGGTTAAAAACTTCTGAACATTCAGTGTGGTATGGGCAAGTACATTGTCATGGTAGAATAACCCATCACCTGTTTGCCACAACTTGGGATGTTTCACAACTTGGGACAATCCCTCTACCTCAGCCTTCCTAGGAACTGGAACCACAGGTACGCGCCACTACACCTGGCTAATTTTTTTTATTAATTGTAGAGAAATTTCTCACCAAGTTACCCAGGCTATTCTCCAACCATTGGGTTTAGGCAATCATGATGCAACTTTCTCAGAACTTCCAGATAAATATTTGATTGACCACCTAACCAGGAGAAACAAATTCTGAGTGTACCACAAGGGGTCCACACTCCAAAAATAATTCTGGGTTTTTGGGGTTCACTCTCATATATTGGTCTAGTTTCTATAGAAAACAGTATGGAGACATTGCAAGGAACTAAAAATAGAACTACCGCTCTACGTAGTAACCTCAGTAAACTACTGAGCATCTAAACAAAAGGAAAAACATTATGATATAATAGACACTGGCAATCTTATATTTATAGCAGCACTATTCACAACAGCAAAGTCATGGAACGAACTTAAGCATCACTCAAAGGTTGACTAGATAAAGAAAATGCAAAGCCGGGCTCGGTGGCTCAGCCTGTAATCCTGCGATTTTGGGAGGCTGAGGTGAGTGAATTGCCTGAGCCTGCGGGTTCGAGACCCACCTGAGCAACGAGACCTCATCTCTACAATAAATCAAAAAATCAGCCGGGCATGGTAGTACATGCCTGTAATTCCGGCTACTTGGAAGACTGGAGTGGAAGGATCGCCAGAGCCCAGCAGGTTGAGGCTGCGGTAGCCGGGAGCGGCCACTGCACTCCAGTCTGGGTGACAGAGTGAGACTCCAACTCAAAAAAAAAGAAAATGCAAATATTATGCAGCCACAAAAACAAGGATAGAGCTGGGGGTCATTATACTAAGTGAACTAACTCAGAGCAGAAAATCAAATGTCACAACTTCTTTCTTACAAGAGGGAGCTAAACAATAGATACACATGGACATTAAGATGGACATAATAGACATTGGGGACTTCTAAAGTGAGGAAGGCAAAGAGAAGAGTGAAGGTTAAAAGATTATCTATGAGACACACACCAGATATTATAACCCACAGATATCACAGATATTGGGTGACAACGATATGTCAAAGCAGGATCACTAAGATGTGAAAACGTAGTACTGTGGTGTGAGATTTTGATAAAATTGAGGCTGTGCATTTCTGGAGATAGGGATTATAAGGACAATTGCTGTATTGTCAACTCAATTTTGCTGTGAGCCTAAATATATTCTAAAAAATAAAGTACATACTTTATTTAAAGGGAAAAAATGCAAAGACGTTTCTGGCTTATTTCACAGCAGGGAGTATGAACTTCCTGACTGCATAAGTTTTACTTGCTCCTCCCACCACCATTCCAGGATCAATGATGCAGAGAGGCTCTGGTGAATGTAGCACTTGAAGTGGTTTTCCATCACACCTGGGGAACACTGACTATACAAAACATTCAGTCTTTTAAAAGGAACTAAGAGCAAACCATCTGCCCATATACTGACATTTTCTTTATTACTGTATACAGAAAACAAGTTTGTCCATTGTTCCTGAGTGTGATACTGTCCCTATCTTCCAAGAATAATTATTTTACAAGCATTCAATACAGAGACACTTTAGAACAAATTCTGTTTCTATCTCAGTCCATCAACATGCCTAAACATAAGACACACAGAAAGATAGATCTTCCAATATTTATTCACTGTAATCACTTTTGCCGATATATTTCATAAGTACAGCCCTTGGTAAACCACACATCAGTCTGACAGAGAATTTAGAGCCAAATCTATTTAATTTGCCTCAACAAACATTTGATGAAGACTACTCTCCACAGGATACTATGCAACAGGATGAAGACAACCTGCTTTATTCACCTCTGGTATGCCCAAGTAGGGCCCATGATGAATGAGGTGAAACCCCAATATCAATTAAGGCTTACCTAGAAAGACGTGGCTTTCCAAAATTTCTTTGTTAATGTTTCAAGGTTCATGAGAGAAAAAGAATAGATCATTGTACAAAGACATACTTTACATATTTCTAATAAGATTAGGAGATGTGTTGTTTCTTCTCCAAGAAATGCAGAGTCTGGATACAGTGGAGTCATGACTCTTGAGGACAAAGGGGCTGACAGTTGGAAAACACACAGAAATTAGAGCAGCAATCTTTAACAACCACCAACTGGGATTATTAAATAGAGCAATAAAAGCACGAAAGATGGTGGTGAAAGTATGAAAAGACACAAAGGTGCCCACCAGGATAAGGATGCTGAGGGTGGCTCTAGATTCAGGAGAGTATCTCAAAGAAAAATTAGTCCTGTGAATGTGTTGAACACGCTGCTTGTGCCTGTACAGGGTGAAAATCATGAAGCCACTGGACAAGATAATGAGCACAGAAAAAAAAAATTCAAGGAATACAAATAATCCTGCGAATAGTGAGTCAGTAACTTTGTCTTGACCTAGAGTAGAGCAGTATCCAAAATCTTTTTTCTTTGTGCTATTTTTGGAACTCCATTTGATAAAAGCATACACAGGGAAAACAAAATTCACCAACATGTACAGGATCCAGCATAGGAGAATAAAGTGGCCAAGGGATTTGGGGGCTTTTACTTTAAGATTCTTCCACCGAGAGTTCATGGGGCTGATCATGATGGTCTGGAAGACACTCAAGAGGCAGGTAGTGCTGATGGACACACCCCTGCCCACTCTCTCAACACTCAAAATAAGTTCACATCCAATATTATTGAAGAACTGCTTTAACCCAAAAGCTGTCAGAGTCTGGGGGACGCCTTTAGAGAGAAGGACCAAGACGTTGGCTATAATCAGGTGTTTGAGAATCACATCTGTGGACCTCAGTCGGCATCCAGTGTGCGAAAGAAGAAAATAATGATGAAGAAGAGAGGAATTTCCCAGGATTCCAACTGTAGTCTGTGAAAAGTAAATTATTCCTATTGCCAAACCCCTGGAGGCCATGCTGGAATTCAGGGCATTATTTTAAAGATTATGGTAACAATCATTCCTTTCAGGAGAAAGCTTTATTAACAATTTTTACATCAAGAGTAACTGTCATTGTGTGGGTCTGTGGAATTCCCAAAGCCATCAGGATGCACAGAAAGACGGAGAGGATTACCAAATATCTCACAGATGTCAGCACTAAGGAAGAGATGGTGTTAACTGGGGAAGCAAGGATGAATGAGAGCAAATGAAAGAAAGAACAATCCCAGATTTTCAGAATAAACTGACAAATGCCAGACACATGGGTTAAAAAAAAAGACAACTTCAATCACTATACATACTATACCACCCATCAATACTAAATGGATTGCTGAGGAGAATTTTAAAGATCAGTAATGCAATTTTGAGAATAAGGAAATAAATTTTCTATGGTCTTACAATAAGAAAATGTTTTTATGACTAGCACAAAGACATTAACCATATGAATGAAATGTTAAATTAGGTCCTATTACATAAGTGCTTACTTTCATATCACAAACACACACAAATGCACACTCACTTGGAGTGAAAAAGAGAAAAAAGTGGGAAAAAAGCCGATGCTGCATAAAGAATCTATACAGATCATGTAACAGAAAAATATATATAGACCGGGCTCAGTGGTTCAATCTGTAATCCCAGCACTTAGGGAGGCCAAGGCAAGTGGATTGCCTGAGCCCATGGCTTCGAGACCAGCCCTGGCAACTTGGCGAGACCTCATCTCCACAATAAATTTTTAAAAACTTAGCTGGGCATCGTATCATGTGCCTGTATTTCCGGCTACTTGGAAGGCAGAGGCGGAAGGATCGCTGGAGCCCAGTAGGTCAACGCTGGGGTGGCTGTGAGCATGCCACTGCACTCCAGCCTGGGGAACGGAGTGAGACTCCAACTCAAAAAAAAGAAAGAAGGAAAGAAAAATACATAGAGACTTCCGGCAAGATAGCAAAGGAGCAGGTTGATCCGTGAGACTCTCTGGAAACTGAGTGACCATAGGGACTCTTGCTCTCCCCTGGGTGCCTCCTGCTCCCGCTACTGCCAGCCTGCTCTTTGGCCAACCGCGTAGGTCTGAGGGCTGACAGAAAACCGCCTGGCACACTGCTCTGTTCACCGCTGCAGCCGCCACCACCTCCGACGCTGCTGGCCACATTGTTTTGCAGGCCGGAGGCCCTCGGTTTCACGCACTGCACTGTTGGCTCAACCGCCTCCGTTGCTGCTCACTCCCGCAGTCACTGCCCCGCCAGGATCAGCTCTAGCTTCCAGGCCATGGAGTTTTTTCCTCGCACTGCACTGCTGAAGAAGCCACCTCCGCTGCTGCTCCTTTCCCCAGCTGCTCCCTCCTCCTGCTCAAGGTGGCCCTCAATCCCCGCCCAGGGAGCTGCGGGACCTCATGCCTGCTGCTCGGCTCCGTCCTGCCAGAGCCACCCAGTGCCACACCGACCTGCAGCTCCTGGCTGTCCCACACTCAGGCCTCCCTCAGTTTGGCCAGTGGGTGGGTCAGAGAACGGTTCATAGGATCTGCCCAGCTCCACCTGCCTCCAGCTTGAGATCTAAGGTAATAAAATCAAACTGTGAGAGACAGATACCCCTCTCCCATGCTAGATCAGACATAGCTCAGATTTGAATGGCAGACTTCTCAGACAGCAAGCGGACTGACGCTTAGATCTGATCAAATTTCCCTCTGCCGCAGGCCTGGGGCATCAGATCCTATCAGTCTGCAATGAGAACTAGAGATCAGAGCTGAAAGGGCATTGGACTTAGAGGATTGATCTAAGAGTGTGCTTGGTTCCCTTGTTTTTATTTTTTCTATTTGTATTCTTTGTATGTTTGTTTTACTTATCTTTGTTTTTTTCTTCTTTTTTCTTTCTTACTGTTATTGATAGCATTTAAGTAGTAGCTTTGCCTCTGTTAGTTTACTGGTTTTTTTTTTTATTCTTTAGACTTCATGCTTCTGTAGGGGAATAGTATCAATAAGGACCAACATTGTTAAGATGTCCATTTTACCTAAGGCAATCTATAGATGTAATTACCAGCAACGTTCTTCTCAGACCTAGAAAAAACAATATAGGAATTCATATGGAAACATAAATGTCCAAGAATAGCCAAAACAATCCTCAGCAAAAAAGTAAAAACAAAGCAGGAGGTATCACACTCCCAGACTTCAAACTATACTATAAAGCTACAATAATCAAAACATCCTGGTATTGGTACAAGAACAGGCATATAGACCAATGGAATAGAATTGAGATTCCAGAGGCAAAACCTCAATTTCTCAACCAATTAATCTTTGACAAACCCTCCACCACCCACTACTGGGGAGAGGAGAACCCATTCAGTAAATGGTGCTGGGAAAACTGGCTGACCACATGCAGAAGATTCAAACAGGATCCCTCCCTATCCCCACACACAAAAATTAACTCTAAATGGATCACAGACCTAAATGTAAAACCTCAAACTGTAAGAACCTTAGAAAATGCAGGATCCACTCTTATGGAAGTTGGAACTGCAACCGATTCCTGACCAAAACCTGAAGTGCCCAGGCTATAAGAGATAAGATAGACAAGTGGGACCTCATTAAACTGACAAGCTTCTGCAAAGTCAAAGAAACCCTCAAGAGAGCAGGGAGACCACACACAGACCAGGAGAAAATATTTGCCAACTCCGTGTCTGACAAAGACCTAACATCAAGTATCTACAGGGAACACAAACGTGCTGAAAAGAAGAAAACAAACCGTCCCATTACGAAGTGGGCTAAAGATATGAATAGACACTTCTCAAAAGAAGACATACAAGCAGCCAACAGACACATCAAAAAAATGTTCTGCCTCACTAGTCATCCAGGAAATGCAAATTAAAACTACACTGAGATACCACCTAACTTCAGTCACAATAGCCATCATCAATAACTCAAAAAATAACAGATGCTGGAGAGGATGTGGCAAAAAGGGAACACTTCTACACTTTTGGTGGGAGTGTAAACTAGTACAGCCTCTGTGGGAATCAGTGTAGTGATTCCTAAAACTCCTAAAAATTGACCTTCCATATGATCCTGCAATTCCCCTACTAGGAATATACCCGGAAGAACTCAGGTCACTCTATAAAAAAGATACCTGCACACACATGTTTATTGCAGCATTGTTCACAATAGCAGGAATATGGAACCAACTGGGCAGAGGACTGGATAAAAAAAAATGTGGTACATATATACAATGGAATATTACTCAGCCATAAAGAGGAACAAAATCATGAACTTTGCAGCAACGTGTATTGAATTAGAGCTTATAATACTGATTGATCTCTCACAGAAACAAAGAGATGTGTATCACATGTTCTCACTCGTAAGTGGACCTTGAACACCTACCATATTACTGTAGGAAAAGAATTGAAAGTAGCAGAAAACTGTGGGGAGGGAGGTGGGGAGTGAGTGTGGGTAGCTGGGATTGACAGTAGGAGATATCCACCTGGGGAAGGGGGGCACACCTCATCAATAAGGGTAACTGCACAATGAAGATTTGTATACCTAACCCTGAATTGTACCCTACAATTTTAAAATAAAAATTAAAAGAGGAAAAAAAGAAAAATATAGAGAGACAAAAAATCACACCAAATGGGGGGAGGAACATTCTAACAGAAGCTTCAAGAAAACAGACATTATTCAATTAATAATTTAACAATTAAAATTATTAAATATGGGAAATTTCCAGTGTTCTGAGTAGTGTGCTTTCAGTGAAGTATTGGAACAAATAATGGTAAGAAGAGATAAAATGCCCAGAACTCTAACTCCAGGGTGAGATATGTGAATTATCTCTATCGTCAACTACCTGGAAATCATTCTGCAAGTTCTGACTGATATTATTCGAGTCAGAATCCAGTATAGAGACATGTAGCCTATGCTCCATTACATCAATGAAATGCTATGTTGTCTTTGAGAAATACTCTCACAGTTTTATTTTGTTTTGAGACTCCCCACAGTTGAATGTACATGCTTTAAATAGTACTTCAACATTTAATTACTATGATGATACTGTATCTATTATTATTCATTTAATAAAAATGGAAATAACACCACTACCTGCTGTTTTTGTAAAATAATCAAAAATCTAAAATGCAAAAAGCAAGAAATATAAGGTTTTGGCAAAGATGTGGAAATACCAGGAATCTCACACACTGCCATTGGGTATTAAATTGGCACAAATTTTTTTAAACCTTGTATGATCTATTTAAGTCATGCAGATATAAGCCTAAATTCCCACAATTGAATCTTATGAATACACCCATGAAATATCTAAATATTGCAGAATTCATATACCAGCACTAGTCATGATAGTCCCAAATTGAAGACCACCCACCTGCTCATATACAATCAAAAGACTCATTTAATTGTTTGATATTTGGAAATTTGTGCAACAGCGCAAATGATGTTAACAATATAGTTACAAAACTCATATGAAACTTAAAAAGCAAATTTAAAAGAGTTATTACTGCATGCAATCATTTATATAAGGTATACAACATGAAAAAGTTGTGTAGTCTCTTAAATGTTAGAAAAGATAAAAAAAATATGTCTTAAAAACCTTCTCAAATGCGTGCAACAGAACTATACTTTTGAGGGTGGGGACCTAAGGGGACTCAAGAGAGGGACCAGGGGGTTAAAAATATTCTATTTCTTAACCTAGGTTTAACATACAAGAGGGTGTTTTATTTGTGAAATTCCACTGAACTGCATACTTATAAATTGCATATGTTACACTAATTGTAAAACTACTTATCAAAAAACTTGTAAGAAGTCACTGGGGAAAAGACTGTTCCTAAATACCACAATACTATAAGAAAAGGATTGACAGGAGCGGGAAACTGTGGAGGGAAGGGGGAGGGCAGGGAGGTGGGATTGACAGTAGTGAAAATCTGCCTGGGGAAGGGGGGGCACACCTCATCAGCAAGGGTACCTGCACAGTGAATATTTGTATACCTAACCGTGAAATGTACCCCACAATTTTAAAATAAAAAAATTTTTTTTAAAAAAAGATTGTTGCTGTACATGTGTTTGATCTGTTGCTTGTGTCCATACAGGATGAAATTAAGTAACTAAAGGCACAAACATGAGGCCAAACAAGAAACACAGGGGAAAAGGAACAATGCTGCATATCATAGGTTGTGAATTTTGTACTGAAGTTCAGCAGACAACATCCTAAACATTTTTGCTTATGTAATTATTTCACTCTGTTTTAAAAAAAACACATACATAATAAAAAATAATACTCAGCAGCATTACAGAATCCTGCAGAGGAAAATGGAAAACCCAATATACACGAGAGCTTTTATTTTAAGCTGTAGCCTAAGGCTCTTTAGGCTTACTGAGATGTCTGGAAACAGTCAAGAGGAAGGTGATGCCAGTGAACATTACATATACCTCTGTCAGGATAGAAAACAAATTGGCATTCAAAATCTTTGAAGAAACACTGTAATCTAAAAGCTGCTATGGTCTTGGGGATGATGTTAAAGAGAACACCAAAGAGTGGCTATAGTTGGGTGCTTGAGAATTAAATATACAGACTCAAATCTGCTTTTGGTGCAGTATTGGAACAAATAATGGTAAGAAGAGATAAAATGCCCAGTATTGTAACTCTCCAGGATGAGATATGTGAATTATCTCTATCGCCAACTCCCTTGAAATCATTCTACAAATTCCCACTGACTGATATTATCAGAGTCAGAATCCAGTATAGAGACATGTAGCCTATGCTCCATTGCATCAATGAAATGCAATGTTGTCTCTGAGAAATACTCTCTTATGGTTTTATTTTGTTTTGAGGCTTCCCACAGTTGAATGTACATACTTTAAATAGTACTTACAACATTTAATTACAGCGATGATACTGTATTTATTGTACCTTTTTTAATTTCAGAAATATATGATGTGGATATTGGCATGACTTCTATTATCTAGACAGAGACCTTAAAAACAGAGAAGTTATATGATCTGTTTAAATTCACATACTGAATAGGGGCAGAGTAGAGACTTGAACCTGGCTTGGCTGGGGACAAAACATTGCCCTAAGCATCCTGCTACATTAACAAACTATATCTGTTGGGAGCCAGCCTTGGAGGCCCACCTGATTGACAGGGTCTGGGTGGGCCGAAGACCCCGGGCCGCAGGGCGAGCCCAGGAAGCTGAGGCCCTTCTGTCTTTCACCTTTGCTGTTTGATACCGCCGAAGAATTCTGTGCAGTCGTGGAAGAAGAAAATGGCATGTTTATGTGAAGTACTCACAGTTAACCTGGAAATGTCATGGTTTATTTTTCCATTTTTCCCACTATGCCACTTGGCCTTTTCTAACATATGCAAGTGTTAAACTCTGAAGCACATCAAGAATGCTTTCTTTCACTTGGTTAGAAGTTACTAGATATTGCTGAAGTAATAAATGATATAAGTATATTCACTCCTTATTTGATTTAGGATTATGCAATTTAGTGTTTAGACATAAGGTTTTTTAGAAGCACAAGTTTATAGTAGTTCATTGTGAATTCATTATAAGTTCTAACACTTATCTAGGAGTTATGTAGGTGATTTATAACACTGTTTTCACTAACTTAGGATAAAGATTAATGTTAAGGTTTTTACTTAATTCTATAGTTAAAACTATAAACTTATAACTCTAAGTTAACATTTATAAAGTAGGTTTTCACTGAACTCAGAATATAATAATCAGACACTTTTATGACAGATCAGTTAAAACAGAAAGTAACCTTGAGGGGCCTGGGAAACATTACTAAAAGCTTCTTTTGAGTTCTCTTTAGAAACAAGCACTGCAAGATAAGAGAAAAGTAACGAGGACATCTGGACAAGGGAGGCGATCACAGGACTCTGAAGAACATAAGAGCCTAAGATGAGAAAATTCCTGACACATAAAGAAATATACACTCAAAGATACTTTCTTGAAACATTTCAAGAACTGTAATTTGGGACATTGGACTGAGAGTGCCATTGTTGGCTTTATGAATAAGACTTGTCTAAATGCTTATGAGAATCCTGGCTTATTTGCTACTAAAGCCTATGGGAATCTTGGTTTGTTCGCTACTAAGACCACTAGCTGGTAACTTTTAAAAGATATGTATGTGAAAGAATTTTCTTTGTCTAGCCCCTTCAAAAATGGTATAAAAGCTCTGTATTAACTAGCATTAAATTGTCATCTGTTCAAGAAGCAGGTGTCCGTGTATATGATCTTCGTCGTTCGCCTATCTGTCTCTCCTTCAACACTTCCCACGACCCTTGCGGGGTGGGCCCCCGCAAGTGGTGCCCAACACCTGGGAGCTTGAAGGTAATCTTTTCTCTTTCTTTTTGGGATGGATAGGACCTCACCTGGGGTGCCGCGGGCGCCCCTACAGAGATAAGCAGGGAAAGGATAGGTGGGAAGTGCTAGAGCCGTGATATAAACATGGGCCAGAAACAGTCTAAATGCAGGAGACTGTTTATAAATGTCTTACTCGATACGTTATCTAAAAAGGGAATTAAGGTGTCTTCTACTCGATTGGCTCGTTTTTTGCGATTTGTCCAGGCACAATGTCCCTGGTTCCCACAAGAAGGCACCATTGATTTGGCTATTTGGACCAAAGTTGGGGAAAAAACTTAAACTCTGTTATACTTTGCACAGACCTGATGAGGTCCCTGTTGATGCTTTTGCCTTGTGGAATATTTTTAGAGATGCTTAGGATTCACGACATGAGTATCCCATAAAATTCACCACCAAAAGCTGCAACTAAATACAGAAAGGTACCAGTTTCACATTCCAAGGGAGACAGCCTATTAACCCTCTCCCCTCTGAGGTCTTGCTTTTCACAATTGGATATTCCAAAACAATTATAACTGATAATGCTCCTGCTTATACATACAAGACTTTTCAATGTTTTTGTGTCCAATTTGGCGTTTCTCATTCCACAGGAATTCCTTATAACTCTCAGGGTCAAGCTATAGTTGAAAAAGCCCATCAAACGCTAAAGAATCAAATAGTTAAATTGCAGGAAAGGGAGTTTAAGTATAACTCTCCCCATCATATTGTAAATCATGCCGTCAGAAAAACTTAAGGCGCAACAACTAGAAACTGGTCACATTAAGCCTTCCACTAGCCCGTGGAAAGCCCCTATATTTGTTATTAAGTATAAATCAGGTAAATGAAAACTTATACAAAATTTAAGGGCTGTTAATGCTACTATGAAGACTATGAGAACACTCAGCCTGGAAAAAGCCATCAGGTTCCAGAAATTCCTGGCATTACTGTTTATGACCTTGTTAGTTATTTGTTTGTTTTAGAATTCTTTAAGAAATAAATTACAAGTGTTCAGAGAAAAATCTGGATTTTTTTTTATTGTAAACAAATAAAGAAGGTTTTCAACTCCTTTGTCCTCTCCTGTTCCTCCTACAACTCTGATTCCTGCTTTCCCTCTAACTCAAAAGTCTGACTCAGCTGGTTTAACTACTCCTGTTTTTTGTAATCTGCTCTGTCAGTTTCTCTTCCTTCTTGCTCTCCACCTTTATCTGGGAAGGAAGGGCTGGCGTCTACAGCCATGGTGCCCAACCCTGACCTTCAGTCTTTCTCTTGTACCTTCAGAGAAGGGGCAGGTGCCAAAGGCCACAGCACCTAACCCCAGCCTCTAGACTTCTCACCCCCCTTTTCCCCACTGCTTAATAACCTCCTGGTGGCAGCTCTACTAACTGCAACAAGTCACCACCCCCATGTGTACTTGGAAAGCCCATTCAGGTTTCCACATGGCTTAATAGGTCTCTTCTCAAGGGGGTGGCTGGAACATAAGGAAGTTAAAATTTTTATTTGTTGTTTTCTTATGATAAATTTCTCTCAAGTTATATCTAAACTGGGACTATATCAACCTTCTTTCCAGACAAAAGTATAGAAATCATATAAACTAATCCTGTTAACTAACCACAGGCTACTAAGGCAAATAAAAAAAGGTTTTTCAAAAACCAGATAAAAATTCAACAATGTTTCTAAGTTGCCTCTCGGAGACATTGCAGCAGTCTACTAATATCAATTTAAATTCTCTGGAAGGACAAGTTCTTTTGGCTATGTATTTTGTCTCCCAGTCAGTACCGGACACTAGGTACAAACTCCTAAAAAGAAAGAAGGGCCCACAAACCCTTCAACTAAAGCTATTGGACATGGCCTTTATAGTCTTTAACAACAAGGAGAAAAGAATGCAGGACCACAAACATAAACGGGAAGCATTTCAGCTTTTGTCTACTGCTTTAGCAAGAGCTACATGCTCAGCTCTACTTGAATTTCCCAGTCCAATCCTTCCTTCATCCCTTTTGGTTGTGGGGTGCAGGACACAGGCCCCTCACTGTGCTGTTGCTTCCATGTGTTCTGGGATATAAAATGTTTCAACGCTCCTTCCTTGTTGTGCCATGTTCAGCTCCATTATTGAAAAGGAACATTATATACAAAATTAAAACTCATATTATTCTTTGCTCTCACCTTTATGCTTTTTGGGTGCCTTTTGTTTAGCTTTGGATTTCCCTAATAGTCCTATGTTGAATCCTATCTAAGCCCTTCCACTGCTTATAAACTTACTGCTTTGGTTGGAGCTCTAAGGTTAGAAACGTATAAAAAAGATGTTTGGTGTAGGGTATGTTTTTAGTAAGAAAGAATAAAGGAAAGAAATAATTGTATAGGAAAAAGTCTTGTGTATATTTTTGTTCTATGGCGAATGGCTTGTTGTTTGAAGAAAAAAAAGGAAAGGGAAAGGAAGAGAAAAAAGGGTAAAAAAAAATAGAAGATTCAAGCATTAAAAAAAATGGCTTAAGGATGTCAAACATGGTACGTGAAAGTCAAAAAGCTTTTTGGCCATAAGCCTGTTTTAATTGTAATACCTTACACTGCTCCTCAGATAACTTGGCTTTGTAAAATGTGCCCCGTGTGACAGTTAGCTGTAGCCCACTTTACTGGGCAAGTGGACTCCCACTATCCTCCTTCTCCACTTCTTACTTTTGCAAAAAATCATTATTTTATCTTTCTTCAGGTTACCAATGCTCAACCTCTACAAAATGCTAACTTGGTTTTTACAGATGGCTCCTCTTCTGAAACAGCGGTTACTGTTATTTAATGGTGTTACTTCCTGTTTTCAAACATTATAATTCCACTCAACGAGTTAAGCTGTTTGCAGCTTGTCAGGTCTTTACAAAAAATTTTTAATGTCAACACTAACATTATGTTACAGGTGTACTGTGTCATTTAAAAACTGCTAGTCTTCATGCTGTCTCTTCCGTCTCTCCTTCCGGACACTTCCCACGACCCTTGCGGGGCGGGCCCCCACATATATCAGCTGTGTTTTCAAGTAATCCAGAATTATATTTAGTTTGTTTTTATAACTTGTCATTTGATTTTATGTTATTGGTATTTTTAAATATAATCTTAGTTGTAAAAAAGTTTCCATTTTGGTGTAAAATTTTGTTACATAAGCAACATAAAAAATAATGCTGCCGAGATTTTTTTTGCTAAAAAGTTTTCTTTACTTTGATTTTTTATTCTAGATTCAGGGGATACTCATGCATATTCATTACATGAACATATTGAGCAGTGGTGGAGATTGGGTCTCAGGTGTCCCATTCCCCAAATTGTGAACATTGTTCCCACAGGCAGTTTCTGAACCCTACCCCCTTACCCTCTTCCTATGTTAGTGTCCCCAGTGTCTATTATTTCCATCCTTGTGACTGTTTATCCCTGACATATGAGTGAACTCATGCGGTGTTTGATTTCCTGTTTCTGAGTCAGTTTACTTAACAAAACGATCTCCAAGTGCGTTGGTGGTATAGTGGAAGGCATAGCTGTCTTCCAAACAGATCTTAATCAAATGTAGTGATTTCATTTCAGTCTAAGGCTCAAAGAAATGGCCCTGTAGGCAACCTGAGTTTAATGAATGCGAGCTTGACTTGATATTATGTCAAGTCAAACTTAACATTGGCAGCAGAGAGATCCATTTATTGTCATTCCAAGGACAAAAATATAACAATATCCATCAAAAAATTACTTTGGCCCTGTGAAACACTAATATATAATAAAATAGTGTAGGCTAGAAGCTAAGTTATTCCTAATTTCAGGCTAAATGCTTATATATTTCTAATACCTTGATTTACTGCAATTATTAGTAATAATGTGAGATTAGTGAGCAATATTAAAGTATAAGAGAGTGATGTAAACAAAATCTGGAGAAAAAAACTATGTGCAGTGAATACTTAAATAACAGGAAACTGTGTCATGAACTTAAGACTGATGTTAGAATACTATTAAACCAGAAGAAATACCAAAAGATACATTTGGTCCTGACAATTGTCTATTATTCATAATCATGTTACCTTTCCTTTAATGTGTTCCTAACTTCAGGGAAAATGCAATCTTCCCATAATCATTAGACCACAGATGTTTGAATAGAAACACGATTACTGTCTCCAATAAGTGCATCTTAAACTCAGATTTACAAAATATTTTTTTTAATTTCAGAAACAAATTCAGATCCTGGTTTCTGCAAGAGATTAGGTAATTATTATACTTTCATCCTGTTCATTCTCACAAGAATGTTGGTATTATAAACACATCTATAAGAATACTGAATATTTAATCTATGATTTATAAAAGGTAATGTGAACAGCATATTTATTTTATTACTATACAACTTATGCATCTTCAAAATTAGATATCAGATGTCACTTTCACTTGAATTCGTCACCAATAATAATTGTCAATGAGAATTTTATTAAATTCAGGGATTGGCATAGGGTCCAGGACTCTTGCCTTTTTACTTATTCAGCTCATACATAGCTAAGGAATTATTTCTCCTCCTTGACTACCTTTGCTGCTGGATCAGTTTCTACCCCCCAAAGATTCCCCTTCTAGACATGAGCCCTTACTCAGAGCTCAGCCTCCCTTTCAAAACATGAACACTTTCTCACAGACTTTCCATCTCAGAATGAAATAGAAAATACAAACCTTGGTGCAGTGTTGCTCACCTGTAGTCCCTCTACTGGGTGACTGAGGCAAGAAGAGTGCTTGAGCCCTGGAGTGTGAGCTACAGTGAGAGTGAGTTACAGCCTGAGAGACAAAGCAAGACCCTGTTTCAAGAAAAACAGAGAAATAAAAGCTCATTGGACTTTTAATTTCTGCCAGTGGTGTATGTTCATTGTAAGATCATGTCAGCCAGTACATAAGCAAGGGAGCCAGCTGGACCCTCAAATATAGATTTGTGATTTTGTGACCTCACCTCCCCTCAGAACACAATTATCTCTTCACCTATGCTGGCAATGACAGGGCAGCTTTGGGGAGAACATTTCTGAAAAACATTATACCAGTTGCTAATTACAAACACCTATTACAAGTTTCTTGTAAGTATCTTCGAAGAGACTGTTGAAGTGTTTGGGAGAGGCTCCAATTTTTGCCAAAGTCCCTGTGGGCACACAGGGTCTCATATGGAAGGAGCAGGAAATATTGAGGTCTGATCCATGATGAACTTGCAGAGAGGTTTGCGTGTCTCACTGGGTTCCAGGTTTCCCTGAGTTCTTCTACCCAAACTAAGTTAATTATTTCTTTTCTTAGACCTAAGCTGCACCATTTTAAAGCATTTCACAGATTAGAAGCTCAGATGAAGATCCAAAAAGGCTGCTTAATGAGATAAGAGCAAAAGCAATAACATGATATCAATAATTTACATTAGAAGTTATTGGACTGATTTGTACAATCAAATGCTAATTGATTAGAAAATGAAGATAATAATAATCTAGGAAAAGAAGGCAATATTCTAGGAAAAGGTACTCTACCAATATTGACCCCAACAGTGATAGAAAGCCTAAACAGTCACCATTCATAGAAAAAGAATATTCTCTTACAAATAGGAGCACCAGCATCAGATGGTTAACTAGCAGAACCTATCATTCTTTTCTTTTTTAAAAAGATGTGGGGTACCATTCTTTTAACTATTACATAAGCTAATGTTATCTTCTTAATTCAACAGCATTTTTTTCTCTCTCTTTTTTTCCCTTTTTTTCAGGGAAAATAGAACACTTTATTAATATTCAGACAAATTGCAATACATTAACAAAATTAAGTCAGTGACACAAAATATTAACTTGAAACCATAATATTTCAAAATAATCAAAAGTACCAAATAGCACATGAATGTGCAGACCTTCTCTAACTGCTAAACTTCCCTTCAAAAGGGAGATGGGGTTCAATTTACTTGGTATGACAAAGGAAAGGCCTATTGCCTCACTGTATTTCTCAAGTAACTGAAGACATAACATTTTTTTAGAGGTATGTCTGTAAAAGGATGGTGTGCCATCAATGCTGCCAAATAAAGTTGAAGTGATCCTCTGATAAAAGCTGTTAATTGAGATGACTGAGACAGAATCATACATCTGTCCAGCTGCCAAGGTCCCAGAGTCCTGTGGGAGAAAGAAATATCAGAATCTTTAGCAATGCAATGCTGGAAATGATTGTTCATGAGCCTGGAGAGCAGCAGGTAGTCTGGCCAAAGAACTATTATTACTTAGATTCTCTGGCTTTCTCTGCTACAGAAGAATAACTCAC
>NW_007019677.1:0-566 GCF_000164805.1 Carlito syrichta
CTTGAGCCCAGGAGTTCGAGACCAGCCTGGGCAACATAGTAAGACCGCTCTTAAACAACAGTAGCAACAACCAGGTGTGATGATCTTTACCTGTAGTTCCAGTTACTTGGGAAATGGAGGCAGAAAGATTGCCTGAACCCAGGAGATGCCACTGCACTATAGCATGGATGACAGAGTGAGACCCTCAACACACACATACACACATACACACAAAGGATTTGAATTTGTGATCCACATTTAAAAATTGGGAGACTTTACACAGAACTTTGGATGTCTGGCTTCCCTTTAGATGAGACACGAGCTCTCCAGTTTTCTAAGGCCCCACCCCCATTCCCTTATACTGTAGTCCCTTCCTGGCCCTGCAGGTGTATCAGTTTTTGTCCCCAGGGTTCGAAAGTTGATGCCAGGAGGAAGACATCAAGGGCAGCGACCTTTCTCAGTCCTGGCTTGAGCATTATTCTTGCTTGGGGAGCTTTATAAAATACCGATACCCAGTCCAAGGTGCTGGGAGCAGCCTGGGCATCCGTGTTTCCTAAACGGCCCCTGCTGATTCCAGTGGGCAGCCA
>NW_007019678.1:0-4552 GCF_000164805.1 Carlito syrichta
AACCTTCACGAAGAAAGACTAGACACTGGGACAACCATTATGGTGGTGGTTGTCACTTTGACACCAATCAGAGAGGTGGTCCAGTTACAGGATATCAAAATTAGAGGAGAGTCAGTCACTGGGGCACCCATTAAGGATTAATTTTAATCACTGGGACACCAATCAGGAAGGAGGGCCTGTCACTGGAACACCCATTGCAGAGAGGGACCAGTTGTTGAGGCATCAATAACAGTAGAGTGCCAGACATGGGGGCACTCAGTATCGATAAGGCACACTCACTGGGGTAACTATCACATAGAGCTAGTCACTGAGGCACAAATCACAGAGGAAGCACAATAGCTGGGGAAATTATTACAGAGGAGGGCCAGTTGCAGAGGTATATATTGCAGAAAAAATTCTGTAACAGATCGCCTACAGGAGAAGGCACAGTTACTGGGGCACCCAACACAGTGGAGGACTGGTCACCTGGGCACATATCACAAAGGAGACCCAGTCAGTGTGGCACCGATCACAGAGGAGGACAAGTAGCTGAGGAACTGATCACAAAAAAGGCACAGTCTCTGGGCACCCCTTAGTAGGACAGATAATCACTGGGATACTGATCACGAAGTAGGTCCAGTCACTGTGAACCCATCACAGAAGAGGCAAAGTCAATGGGGAACACATCACTGAGAGGATTTAATAACTTTCACACTGATGACAGAGATAGCGTATTTACTGGGGCACACATACCTATAATGGAGGACCAGTTTCTGGGGTACAAATTACAGAGAAGACCACTCACTGGGGAACTAATCACAGATGAGGGGCAGTCAATGGAACACCAATTACAAAGGAGAGTCAGTCACTATAGCAGTGAAGACACAGGAGTGCCAGTCAGTGAGGCAGCAAACACAAACTATGATCAGTCCCTGAGATATCCATCATAGAATACCATTCACTGGGGCACCCATTATTAAGGATGACCAGTGACTGTGCACAAAAAACTGATAAGGAACAATCACTGGAGTACCCATACAAACGGAGGGCAAATCACTGGGGCAACCATCACAGTGGAGGTCCAGTCACCAGTGCACCTGTAACAGAGGAGAGTAAATAACTTTGGCACCCATATTAGAGGAGTGTCATACACACAGACACCCTCATGGAGGTGGGCTAGTCAATAGGGAACTCATTATAGAGGAAGACATATCACTAGCTCTCTCACCACAGAGGAGGTTCATTCCCTGTGGCACCCATTATGGATATCAGTCAGTCACTGGGACACCTAACACAGTAGAAAGATAATCATTGGGGCATTCATCACATGAGAATCAATCAGTAGGACACCCACCACAGAAGGAAGTCAGTTTCTGAGTCTCCCATGAGAGAGGAGAGCAGTTCACTGTGGCACCAATCACAGGGAAGTCCAGTCACTTGGGCTCCCATTACAAAGTAAGTCAATCCCTGGGGTACCAATAACATGAGGGCCACAAACTGCAACACTGAATATAGAGAAGAGCCAGACACTGGGATTCTGATGACAGAGGAGATCCAGTCACAAGGATATCCATCACAGAACAGGTCCATTCACTGAGGAACCCATCAAAGAGGAGGGCCAGTCAATGGAACAACCATCACCGAGGTGGGGCTGCCACTGAGGCATCCACATAGAAAAGAGCTTGTCATTGTGGCATCAATAAAAGAGAAGATATAGTCACTGGGGCTGAAATAGCAGAGTGGTATTCACTGTGGCAGCCATTATGTGGGAGACCCAGTCACTGAGGCAATGATCACAATGGAAAGTTAGTCACTGGGCACACGTCACAGAGGAGGATTAGTCACTGAAATATTTCTTTACAGAGGAGAATTAGTCACTGGATCGCTCAGCACAAAAGAGGGCTGGTCACTAGGCACCCATTATTGAGGAGGCCAAGTCACTGGGACACCCATCACAGCCTAGAGTCAGTCATTGTGACACCCATCACAGAGGAGAGTTAATCATTGGGACACCAGTTATGGAGGAGGTTCAGCTACTGGACCTTCTAACAAAAAGGGAGAGCTAGTTACTGGGGCACCCAATTAAGAGTAAAGTGTATCACTAGGGGACCCATCACAGAGGAGATGCAGTTAATGGGGCACCTATAATGAAGGAGGCCCCGTCACTGGGATACCCATCCCAGAGGCAGGCCAGTAACTGAAGCACCCATCATAGAGGAAGACCACGTAATGGGACACACATCAAAGAGGAGGCTAATCCCTGGGTGTACAATTATGGAGTAGGCCTAGCTACTATGATACCAATTACAAAAGGGGGCTCATCACTGTATCACCCATCATAGATGATGACAAATCACTGAATCACCAATCAGAAAGGAGGTTCAGTCAGTATGACACCACTTATGAAAGAAGCTCAGTCACTGTAATAGCCTACACAGAGGGGAGCTAGTCATTCTGGCAACCCTGATATATGAAGGCAATTCTCTGGGACACCAATCACAGCAGACGTTCAGTCACTAGGACACATATTATGAAAAGGAACCAGTCACTTGGACACCCATCACAAAGGAGGGTCAGTCACAGGGGCACTTATTATGGAGGAGGCCCTGTAAGTGGGCACCTATCACAGAGGAGGGCTAGTCACTGGGTAACCAATCGGAGAGGAGGAAAAATCAGGGGATTGTCTATAAGGGAGGAGGACCAGCCACAGTTGAACCAATTACAGAGGAAGTATAATTATTTAGACACCCATCACAGAGGAGGGCAAGTCACTGTTGCACCCATTTTGGAAGAGGTCAAGTCACTGGGACATCCATAACAGAAGAGGGTCAGCTACTGTGGATCTCCACACACAGGAGAGTTATTCACTAAGACACCCATCACAGAGGATTAGTAACTTGAGCACCAATCACAGCATAGGACCAGTCAATGTGGCACCCATCACAAAGGAGAGACAATCACAAAGGGATGCATTACAGAGGAGAGCTAGTCACTGGGATGCCCATCACAGAAGAGGGTCAGTTACTGAGGTAACAGTCATGGAGGAGGGCTAGTCACTGGGATCCCGTCACAAAGGAGGGCTTGTAACTGTGGCACCAATCAGAAATAAGAACTAGTCTCAAAGACATCAATAATGGGGGAGGGTCAGTCAACTGAGGCACCCACTAGAAAGGGGGCGCAGACAATCAGACACCCATCACAGAGAAGGTGTAGTCATTGAAGCACTCATCACAGAAGAGGGTCAATGTGACAGTCATCACAAAGCAGGAACAGTCACCTGGACACTCATCACAAAGGAAGGACTGTTACTAGCTCACTCATCACAGAGCAGTAATGGTCACTGGGGAAAACATAACAGAGGAGGCCAGTCATTCTGGCACCCATCACAGAGGCTGGCTAGTCACAGAGGCATACCTCTCAAACAAGGGATAGTGTCTGGAAAACCCATAACAGAGGAGAGATAGTCACTATGGCATCCATACAAGAATATGGCCAGTCACTGGGATACCTATTATGGAGGAGGACCAGTACCTGGTGCACCCATTATAGAGGATGCTCAGTCTCTGGGTCAATTATCACAGAGGAGAGCCAGTCACTTGCACACGCAACACAGAGGATAGCTAGTTAATAGAGTACCAAACAGAATAGGTCTAGTCACTAGGGCCTTCATTATGAATGACGACCAGGCACCGGTAGATCTATCACAAGTAGGGCCTTCCAAATGAGGCATTCTTCATAAAAGAGAACCCGTCACTGGGTCATCCATCACCGAGTAGTGCCTATCACTGAACCACATATAATAGAGTATTGCCAGTCACTGGGCACCCATGACAGAAGAGAGCCAGTGTAGAAAAACCTTCAGAGAAGAGAGGAAGGAATTGGGCCACACAACACAGAGGAAAGTAATTCACTGGGGCACAAACAAAAGAGACCAGTCACTGTGACACTCAAAACAGTTGATACCAGTCACTTGAGCATCCATCACAGAGGAGACTAGTCCCTGAGTACCAACCACTGATAAGGGTCATTCACTGGGGCACCAATCACAGAGGAAGACCAATTACTGGGGCACCCATTATGGTGGAGGGTCAGTCACTGGGACAATCTTCACAAAGCAGGCTAGTCACTGGGTATACGATTATGCAGCAGGGACAGTCACTGTTGCAGCAATCAAAGTGGTGATGTAGTCATTAGGGAATTAATATGGATCAAGGTCAGTCACTGGGACATTGATCAGAGAGGAGGGCCATTCACTGGGTCACCCATCGCAAAGCAGGGGACAGTCATTTTGGTACCCATTGCAGAGGAGAGTCAGTCACTGGGGCACTCACCCAAGAGGTGGATTAGTCACTAGGACATCCATTATGGAGGGAGACCATTTACAGTGGAACAAGTCATAGAAAGGGTCAATAACTGGGATACCCATCAAAGAAAAGTGCCAGTCATTATGACACCCATCAGAGAGGAGGAGCGTGCACCGGGCACATAGAGATGAGGAATAGTCACTGGGGTACGCAAGACATAGGATAGCCAGTCATAACAATAATTCTAAAGGAGAATCTGTCACTGAGGC
>NW_007019679.1:0-586 GCF_000164805.1 Carlito syrichta
AAATTAGCAAAACATTTTCTCAAAATTATTTATCTGCCAGTCCTCTCAATCTGATCATTTTTAGGTTACACGAGTCACAGTATCGAGTGAGGTTGTTACGATAACTCTGTCTCTGGTGGGCCCAGTCTTCGCACCTTCCAGTCTTGTTCACTCCAGACACACCGACCCCTCCTCACTGACTCTTCAGGGCCTCTGTACACACTATCCCTGATCCTGGAATGCTCTTCCTCTTTGCACAGTAAGTCCTCAATTCTCATGGACAGGTTCTCAGAAACTGCGACTTTAAGTGAAGAGACATATAGCCAAACCAATTTCTTTTTTCTGCCAGCTCTAACAAGAAACTACCTTGAACAAAAGCGCATTGTTCGAGGATCTGCTACACGTTCTGTTATTTGGAGTTGCAGTTTCCAAGAACCTGTCAGTGATGTTAAGGGAGCATTTACTGTATCTGCAGGGCTTTACTAATAGTAAACATCACCTCCACAGAAAGACCATTTGGGGTTTTGTTTTGTTTTGTTTTGTTTTTTTGAGTTGGAGTCTCACTCTGTCACCCAGACTGGAGTGCAGTGGCCGCTCCCAACCACCG
>NW_007019680.1:0-552 GCF_000164805.1 Carlito syrichta
CACCTAGCTTTGAAGCTAAACAAATGGCTGGTGAGCTGACTTAACTAGGTGACTTAACTAACTTGGTAGCTAGCTAGCCAGCAGACTTAAAAAGCTAGCTACCCAGCTAGGCAGGTGACTAGGCAGGTGACTTAACTAGCTGAGTTAGCGAGCTAGCCAGCTGACATAACTAGCTGACTTAACTTTCTAGCTGCCAAGTAAACCAGCTGCCTTTTCTAGCTGAAATAACAAGGTAGCATCCAAGCTAGCTATCTAGCTAGCTAGCTGAGTTACCTAGCTGACTTAACTAGTTAGCTAACTGATGTAACTAGCTGACTTATGTAGCTGGCTACATAGCTAGCCAGTTGTCTTTACTACCTGAAATAACTAGGCAGAGAGCTGTCTAGCCATCTGAATTAACTAGCTTTTTAACTAGCTAGCGAGCTGGTTAGCTATCTGACTTAATGAGGTGTTAACTAGCTATCCATCTGTTTAGCCAGCTGGTTAATCAAGTAGTTGATTAACATGCTAGGCTGCTGGCTAGCCAGGTGACTAAACTAGCTGGCTTAACTA
>NW_007019681.1:0-569 GCF_000164805.1 Carlito syrichta
AGAGAATCTCACCAGTTCACCTATGCCGTCGCCATCTTGCCCCGTCTCTTTGGTTGAAGCAACCTGGACTGAAGGATTTTCCGAACTCCAGGTTTATAATTCCATCTTGAGTAAAAGCTCAAAAGGTTAGTTCCATCTTGAGTAAAACCTTTGCCAGGAACTTTCTCATATTTAATTTTAACAGTTAGCAACTTAAAAGCGTTCTGCATCAATAAAGATTATGTGATGATTATATTTAAGTATTATCTACTTGACATTCTTATACAGAAAGAACAAGAACAGGTGGAGATCAAACAGTTTCATATTTTTCCAGACTTTGTGCTTTTTATAGTTAAAAAAGAACAAGCAGTTTAATTTCTAGCTTATAAAGCCCAGAGGACAGCATTCTGGGTACTTTTTCTTTTTCTTTTTCTTTTTTTTTCTCACTCTGTTGCCCAGGCTAGAGTACAGTGGCACAATCATAGCTCACCACAGCTTTGACTTCCTGGGCTCAGGCAATCCTCCTGCCTCAGCCTCTGGAGTAGTTGGGACTACAGGTTTGAGCTACCACACCCTGCTAATTTTTAAAA
>NW_007019682.1:0-564 GCF_000164805.1 Carlito syrichta
CACTCACCTCAGCCTCCCAAAGGCACAGGATTACAGGCTGAGCCACCGAGCCCAGCTCAGATTTGTTTTTAATTAAGAAGCAGCGTATACATGCATTCTTCTTGTGGAAAGACAAAAATGTTAGGCAAAAGACCTTGTCCACTAGTTCCAGGCCTGGTGTTCCCTCTGTGCCATACTTCATTCCCAGGTCCCTGCCCCAGGTAACTGTTACTTAATTTTTGCACATGTTCAACCAGACTCTTTTCCATCTAGTCGTACAGATATCAAGGCTAATAGGGGTTCTACCATTCCGTTATCTCAAGTGGTGGCTTCAGGCTTCACCGAAGCATAGAGAGCTCTTGCCTGCTATTCTATACTATGGCCCAAAAGTGGCACACAGTACTTCTAAAAGCACTGCAGTCACGTGGTTCCAGCTGACTGCAAGATTTTTCATTTGCCTGGTAGGAAAGGAGAACACAAGATACTGGGAGTACTAAGAGTATCTACCACAGTATATAATTTTACTTTCTTTAGTATAGTTTCCCACTTTCACTGTTGGCCTCATCAACTCTTTTTTTTTTTTTT
>NW_007019683.1:0-541 GCF_000164805.1 Carlito syrichta
CTGTTGGGTGCCCCAGTGACTGGCCCTCTTTCTTGATTTAAGCCCCAATGATTAGACCTCCTCTGTGATGTCTGCCACAGTGACAAGTCCTCTTATGTGGCGTAAATCCCAGTGACTAGCTTTCTCCTGTGATGTGTGCTTTATTGACTGGCCCTTCTCTATCCTGGGTTGCTCAGTGATGGGCCCTCCTCTGCGAAAAACTTCTCAGTAATGAATACTTTTCTGTGATGAGTGCCCCAGTGACCAGCTTTCCTCTGTGACCACTGGTCTCCTACGTAAAGTGTACTCCACTGACCAGTCCTCCTCCATTGTGGGTGACCCAGTGACTGTACCTCTTTGGTAATTGATGTCCCAGAGACAAACTTTCCTCCATAAAGAGTGCCCTAGTGATTAGTGCTTCTCTGTGGAGGATGTCCCAGTTATTGGTCCTCCTCCATAATAGGTGCCCCAGTAATTGGCCCTCCTCTATATTGGATGCCACAATTATTACCAGTCCTCTGAGGGATGTCCCAGTGAATAACACTTCTCTGTGAGGGGTGCC
>NW_007019684.1:0-831 GCF_000164805.1 Carlito syrichta
CCATGTGAGGAGCCCGGTGGATGTGGTTAGAGTGGTTCCTCTCCCAACAGCCCCCCTCATGAAGAAGAGAGCAGGGAGCCATATGTGCTGGCTCTGATACCCTCAGCCTGTGAGTTCATGGACCTGGGCCCGGCTGGGAGACACTGACCATCGGAGAGGTGGTCTCACCTCTTGGGCACTTGTGCCAAGCTCTATGGCTCAGGCAGACGGGTCTCATGTCCCAGGTGCCTCTTCTGCACCTCTGAAGCCTGGCCTGGCTTGGGGAAAGCGGACAGCCTATGTGGCATCAGAAACCTGGTTTGGCCCCACTGGGGTCAGGGGCAGCTCTCACCAGCCATCCTGCACCCACCCCTCATGCCTTAGTGGCACTGAGCCACATGAGCCTTTCTGACAGGACCAGCAAGCTTGGAGCTGTCGCCTGCCCCTGGAACGGGGTAAGTTGTGTTGCATGGCAGGAGTCGTGATGAGTGACTTAGCTGGCTTGCCAGTTGCCCAGAAGAGCCAGGACGTTTGTTAATCATTGTTTTTTGAGTTGGGATTTCACACTGTCACCCAGGCTGGAGCTCAGTGGCATGATCACGATTCACCACAGCTTTGGTTTCCTGGGCTCAGGCTACCCTTCCACCTTTGCCTCCTGTTTAGGTAGGACTACAGGAGTGCACCACCACACCCAGCTAGTTTTTAAAAATTTTTTGTAGATATGGAGTCTCACTGCGTTGCTCAGGCTGGTCTTGAACTCCTGAGCTCAAGCAGTCTTCCTGCCTCACCTTCTAAGTTCTGGGATTGCAGGTGAGTTCTGGAGACCCTGCACCCAGCCTACTATCATTTGTG
>NW_007019685.1:0-539 GCF_000164805.1 Carlito syrichta
CCCTGCAGCCTACACACACACACACACACACACACACACACACACACACACACGCGCACAGCCTCTCCTTCCCTTGTGAACGCCCAGCATGGGGGCTCAGCGCTGAAGGTGAGCCCCTCAGACGCCAACAAGGGAGGAAGGGGCAGGGCTGTCCCCTCGGGGGGTGCTGGTCAAGGACCCTCCTAACATGTGGGGCTGCTCCCACGCCCCGGGGGCACCCTTCACAGGGCCCGAGGCCGGGTGCCTCCGGGCGCGACGTGTGGGTTCCCACTGCGGCCCGCAGAATTCCCACCGTCACCCTGGGCCAAGCCTGCGGCCTCTTTCGGGGCTGCCGGTGGCGTCTTGATCTCGCTTTTCACAGCTGAGAGCAGGAGGGACCCCTGCTTCCTCCCACACTCGAGAGACAAGGTCAGGCCGTCCACAGGCGGCTCCTTGGCGAAACCCCGAGGAGCTTCGGCCCCTCACGGGAGACCGCGTGGACCCCGCGCCTTTCACCTGCTCAGCAACACGCAGCCGGAGTTGACGCTGAAACTCAGCCA
>NW_007019686.1:0-837 GCF_000164805.1 Carlito syrichta
ACTTGACATGACAACCATATATAAAAGAAGACATTTTTAGTGCTCTCACATATATTTCCAGGTAAAATGAGAACATGGGTAGTTAATTTAAAATGTGTGCAATTATCAGGAGAAACATTTTTTCAGAAAGTAGATTTGTAGAAGAAAAAGCCTGGAAAAGTATTGTGTCTGTGTACCACTGGAACATGAAGCTACCTTGATGAATTTTTCTGTGGACATTTGTTGCTTGGTAGAGAAGTTATGGCTTCCAGAAATTCTGTGCATAACAGCAGACACACATCATTAAACATGAATTAGGGCTTGGAGCTCACACCGGAGTTACTGGGTCCATGTGTTGTCGACCTTCTCTATCTTATGCTATACTGAGTTTTGAGCTATAAATTATTAATGAATATGCAAATAATCTGAGTTAGATCTGTTTTTAAGGACAAAAAATCACATATCTAGGCCTAGTGTCTATTTGGTGGAAACCTGCAATGTTCAAGATACTAGACAGAAGGAACATTAGGAAAATTAGGGAATTATTACATGAAAAATTTTGACAGTGAGAGAATGGGTGAGCGTGTTTGTAAATATGTTTGGATATGCATTTATGTTACAGGTAAATACAGATATGTATGTGCCTTGAGAGAATCACCCACTAACCATATTACTCCCCTAGAGAAGCCCCTGAAAGCACAGCTCCTCACAATGGTCTAGAGCTGGAGGATCCTCTTATTGGTTGAAGCAGCTACACGTAGTGGTTTCCACATCCCAGGGTTGGAGAAGAGTCCAGTAGCAGACAAAGATAATTTCAACCATCTCGAACCCTCTCTACAGATGTCCACTCCCAAGTGC
>NW_007019687.1:0-3884 GCF_000164805.1 Carlito syrichta
TTGCTAGATAGCTAGCTAGGTAGCTAGTTATTAAAGACAGATAGCTATGCCAGCTAGCTAGCTAGGTACCTAGCTGGTTAAATCAGCTAGTTAAGTCACCTTGCCAGTTTGTTAAATCAGCTGGCTAGCCAGCTGCCCAGCTAGGTAGCTGGTTAAGACAGCTAGTTAATTCAGCTGGTCAGCCAGCTGGCTATCTAGTTAATCAGCTGGCCAGTCAGCAGGCTAGCAGGTAAAGTCTGCTAGTTAAGTGATGTGGCCAGCCTGTTTCCTAGGTAGGTAACTAGATAGTTAAATCAGTTAGTTAAGTCAGCTGGATAGCTAGATAGCTAGCTAGTTAACTCAGCTATGTAATGCTGCTGTCTAGCTAGTTTAGTCAGTTAGTTAAGTCAGCTGGGTAACAGGCTGCCTAGCAGGGTAGCTAGCTCGTTAATGCAAATGGCTATCCAGCTGGCTAGCTAGATAAGTAACCTAGTTAAGTCAGCATGATGGACAGCAGGTTAGCTAGGTAGGTATTTAGCAAATTCAGATAGCAAGTCAGGGGATTATGTAGGTAGGTATCTAGTTAAGTCATCTGGCCAGCCTTCAAACTATCTAGTTTTGTCAGCTAGTTAAGTCAGCTGGCTATCCAAATGCCTAGCCAGGTGGCTACCTAGTTAAGTCTGCTGGATAGCCAGCTGGCTATTTCGTAAAGTTAGCTAGTTAAATCAGCTGGCTAGACTGCTGGCTACATTTGTAGCTAAGCAATTAAGTCAGCTGGCTAGCCAGCTTGACAGCTAGTTAAATCAGTTAATATATTCAGCCGGCTAACTAGCTGGCTAGCTAGTTAAGTCAACTCATTAAGTCAGTTGTCTAGCAAGCTGGCTAGCTGGTTGAAAAGCAAGTTACATCACACGGGGAGCCTGCGGGCTCGCTAGTTATTTCAGGTGGTTAAGTCCTCTGGCTAGCTAGGAAGATAGCTAGTTAAGTCAGCTAGATATGTGAACTCGCTAGATAGATAAGTCAGCCAGTTAAGTCAGCTAGTTACATGACAGTTAGCTAGGTAGCTAGCTTGTTAAAACAGCTAGTTAAGTCAGCTGGTTAGTTAGTAGCTAGCTAGTGAAGTCAGCTAGTTAAGTCAGCTTGCTAACCAGCTTCCTAGCAGGACAGCTAACTAGTTAACCCAGTTGCCGAGCCAGCTAGCTAACTAGTTAAGTCACCTAGTTATGTCAGCACATTGTACAGCAGGTTAGCTAGGTAGGTAGGTGGTTAAGTCAGCTGGCAAGACAGTGGTGTATGTAGGTATGTAGCTATTTAAGTCAGCTGGGTAGCCAACAGGTGACTAGTTATATCAGCTAGATTACTCAGCTGGTTATTCGCTTGTCTAGCTAGGTAGCTATCTAGTTAAGTCTGCTGACTAGCCAGCTGGCTACTTTGTTAAGTCAGCTAGTTAAGTCAGTTGGATAATGTGCTGGGTAGCTAGGTAGCTAGGCAAATAATTCAGCTGGGTAGCCAGCTGGCTAGCTAATTAATTCAGCTAGATAAGTCAGCTGGCAAGCCAGCATGCTAGTTTGGTATCTAGCTAGTTATCTCAGCTGTCTAGCCAGCTGGCTAGATAGTTAAGTGACGAAGATAAGTCAGCTGACTAGCCAGTTGGCTAGGTAGGTAGCTTGCCAGTTAAGTCAGCTAGCTATACAGCTGGCTAGCAAGATAAGTTACCTAGTTACCTCAGCTGTATAGGCAGCTGGCTAGCTAAGTAGCAAGCTAGTTAATTCAACTGAATGGAGAGCAGGCCAGCTAGTTAAAACCGCTTGTTAAGTCATCCGGCTAGCCAGCTGGCTAGCTAGCTAGTGACCTAGTTAAGTCAGTTGGCTAGCTGGCTGGCTAGCTAATTAAGTCAGCTAGTTAAGAAAACTAGTTATCCAGATTGCTAGAGAGGTAGAGAGCTAGTCAAATCAGCTGGCTAACCAGCTGAATAACTAGTAATGCCAGCTAGTTTAGTCACCTGATGGGTCAGCTGCCTAGCTCATTAATCAACTAGTTAAGTCAGCTGGCTAAGTAGCTGGGCTAGCCAATTAAGTCACCTCGTTAAGTCACCTCATTAACTAGCTCTATAGCTATTTATAAAGCTACTTAATTCAGATGACTAGACAGCTCTCTAGCTAGTTATTTCAGCTATTAAAGTCAACTAGCCAGCTTGATTGTCAGCCAGTTAAGTCAGCTAGATAAGTCGGCTTGCTTGCTAGATAGCTAGCTAGGAAGCTAGCTAATTATTTCAGTTAGTAATGATAGCTGGTTTGCTAGGTAACTAGCTAGTGAAGTCAGCTAGTTGAGTCAGCAGGCTAGCTAGTTAAGTCAGCTGGCTTGCCACCTGCCTAGCTCGAGTAGCTAGCTTGTTAAGTCAGCTAGCTAGCCATCATTTGTCTAGTTATGTCAGTTAGTTAAGTCAGCTGGCTATTCGGCTGATTAGCTAGGTAGCTAGCTAGTTAATTCTGCTGGCTAGATAGCTGACTGCTCTGTTAAGTCAACTAGTTAAATGTTTGCTAGCCTGCTGGCTAGCTAGATAGCTAGGCAAATATTTCAGCTGGCTAGCCAGCTGCCTAGCTAGTTAATTCAGCTGGAAGCCAGCATGCTAGCTAGGTGGCTAGCTAGTTATGTCAGCTGTCTAGCCAGCTGGCTAGATAGTTAAGTGACCAAGTTAAGTCAGCTGACTAGCCAGCTGGCTATGTAGATAGTTTGCCAGTTATGTTAGCTCACTAGACAGCTTGCGAGCAAGATAAGTCACCTAGTTAATTCAGCTGTATAGCCAGCTGGTTAGCTATGTGGCAAACTGGTTAATTCAACTGATTAGAAAGCAGGCCAGCTAGTTAAAACAGTTAGTTAAATCAGTTGGCTAGTCAGCTGGCTAGCTACCTAGTGACCTTGTTAAGTCTGTTGGGTAGCAGACTGGCTAGCTAACTAAGTCAGTTAGTTAAGAATGCTGTTTATCCAGATGACTAGAGAGGTAGAGAGCTAGTTACTTCAGCTGGCTAGCCACCTGGGTAACTAGTCATGTTAACTAGTTTTGTCAACTTGCTGGCCAGATGCCTAGCTCGTTAATCTACTAGTTAAGTCAGTTGGCTAACCAGCTTGTAAGCTAGTTAAGTCACCTCATTAAGTACGTTGGGTAGCCATCTTGATAGCTATTAAAAAGCTAGTTAATTCTGATGGTGAGATACTGTCTGGCTAGTTATTTCATTTAGTAAAGTCAAATGGCTAGCTAGATAGCCAGCAAGTTAAGTCAACTAGTTAAGTCAGTTTGCTTGCTAGATAGCTAGCTAGGAACCTAGCTAGTTATTTCATCTAGTAATATGAGCTGGTTTGCTAGGTAGCTAGTTAGTTAAGTCAGCTAGCTATGTCAGCTTGGTAGCAAGTTTAGTCAGTTAGTTAAGTCAGCTGGCTAGTCACCAACCTAGCTTGGGTAGCTAGCTAGTTAAGTCAGCTGGATTGCTAGCTGGCTAGCTAGTTAAGTCACATAGTTAACTCAGGTCACTAGCCAGCTGGTCAGGTAGGAAGCTAGGTAATAAAGTTAGCTGGCAAGCCAGTGGGATATGTAGGAACCTAGTTAGTTAATTCAGCTGGCTAGCCACCTGTCTAGCTAGTGATGTCAGCTAGTTAAGGCAGTTGGCTAGCCAGCTGGCTAACTATTTGTCAGCTAGTTAAGTGAGCTGGCTAGCCAGCTGGCTAGCAGGTTAAGTCAGGTAGCTATTTCAAGTGGTTAGCCAACTAGTTAGCTAGGTAGATAGCTAGTTAAGTCATTAAGATAGCAGGCTAGCCAGCTGGCTAGGCAGGTGGATAGCTACTTAGGCCAGCTGGCTTGCTGGATGGGCTATGTAGTTAAGTCAGCTAGGTAAGTCAGCTGGTTAGCC
>NW_007019687.1:5365-6161 GCF_000164805.1 Carlito syrichta
CCACATGACTAGTTAAGGCAGCTAGCCTGTCAAAGTATTCACTGGCTAACTAGTTAAGTTGGCTCACAGGTCGGCTATCTCACCGGCCTATAAGTTAAGTCCTCTGACCAGTTGGCTCACTCTCCAGCAAACAAAATTCAGCTGACAGGTCAGTTCACTCCTGGCCGACTAAGTCAGTTGACCTTTCGGCTCACTTGCCGGCTGACTAGTTAAGTCAGCTGAACTGTCGGCTCACTCACTGGACAATGAGTAAAGTTAGGTAACCTCTTGGCTCACTCACCAGACGACAAGATGTCTGCTAACCAGTCGGCCACCAAGCAAGCCAACTAGTAAAGTCAGTTAACCAATCAGTTGACTAGTTGGCTAACATGTCAGCCAACAAGTTAGCTCAGCTACTAGTCACCACAAGATAGACCATCTAACTAGTCGGCCTACTAATTGACTGACTAGTTAGTTAAGCACTTCAGCCATCCAAGTAGTTAATAGAGCTGACTAGTGGGACAAATCATCAGCCAACAAGTTAAGTCACTTAGTTAGCTCATTAGACTAATTAAGTCAGGTAGTTTAACTTGATTATCAACTAGTTAGAAGAGGTCACTAACTCATTAACCAACTCATTAAGTCGGCTAGCTATCTCATTAGTCAACTAGTTAAGTCAGCTACCTAAGTTGGCCAGTTAAGTCAGCTACCTAAGTAGTTAAGTCACCTAACTAATTCAGCTAGTTAAGTCAGCTTTCTAATTAAGTCAGCTGGTTAAGACAGTTGGCTAGCAAGTTAGCTAATAGATTAAGTCAGC
>NW_007019688.1:0-525 GCF_000164805.1 Carlito syrichta
ATATATATATATATAAAAATTAGAAAACTTTTTGTTTGTTGATCTATTTCTTTCACTGTCCAGTCCCATCTTAACGATTTGCACATACGTCATTCCAGTTAATATAAGACTTTATTTTTTTTCCCTCATTACAAAAGTAATCCATGTTTGCTGTGGAATTCTAAAAGTGTAGAGGATGCCTCCTGTAGTTTTACATTTAACTTTATAAAATCTGTAACTTTTTCTGGTGTGAGGGTTGAGGGGAGACTCTGACTTGGGGCTCTGCCACGTAACTGGCTGTTCCAGCACCAACTGCAGAACAATCTGTCTTGCTCTCCTGTTGTTCATGAACTTGATTGGTATAGGAGTCTTTTGCAAAACCTGTCCCAGTGCCCACTTGTCTCAATTCATGTGGTTATGTAACACTCCTTAACAACTCAGGTCACTTTCTTGTTATTTTTTTCCTTTTCAGAAATGTCCTAGCTCTTCTTGCCTACACTTCCAGATACACACAAGAATCATTTTGTCAAGTTCAACTGTCTCAGA
>NW_007019689.1:0-788 GCF_000164805.1 Carlito syrichta
GAGCCGAAAGATGACCTGAAATAACTAGCCAGCCGGGGAGTTAGCCGACTGGTGAGCTGACTTAACTAGTTGGCCAGCGAGTGAGCCGACTGGTCAGCATACTTAACTACTCGGCTGCCAAGTGAGCCTACTGGCCAGCTGACTTAACTAGTCAGCTGGTGAGTGAGCCGACTTGTCAGCTGACTTAAATAGTCATCTGTCGAGTGAATTGACTTGTCAGCTGACTTAAGTAGTCGGCTGGTGAGTAAGCCCACTGGTCAGAAGACTTAACTAGTCGACCAGTGAGTGAGCCTACCAGTGAGCCAAATTAACTAGTCTTCTCGTGAGTGAGCTGACAGGTGAGCCGCCTTAACTAGCCGGCCAGCACATGAGCCGACCGGTGAGCTACTTAACTTGTTGGCCAGTGAGTGAGTCAAATAGTTAGCTGCCTTAACTAGTCGGCCAGCACATGAGCCGACCGGTGAGCTACTTAACTTGTTGGCCAGTGAGCGAGCCAAATAGTTAGCTGGCCTGTTGACTGGAGAGCAAGCTGACTAGTGGAAAACGAGTGAGCCCACTAGTAAGCTGACCAGCTAGCTAAGTTGCTAGCCAACTAGTTAGCTAAGTAAATAGCTGATTTGCTAGCAGACTTAACTAGCTAGCTACCTGGCTGGCTGGCCAGGCAGCTGGCTAGCTAGCTAGCAGGCTGGCCAGCTGACTAGTCAGCTGGCATAAATAGCCAGCTGGCTGGCTGGCCAGTCGGATAGCCAGCCGCCTTAATTAGACAGCCACCTGGCTGGCCAGCTGAA
>NW_007019689.1:808-3500 GCF_000164805.1 Carlito syrichta
ACTTGTCAGCTGACTTAAATAGTCATCCGTCGAGTGAATTGACTTGTCAGCTGACTTAAGTAGTCGGCTGGTGAGTAAGCCCACTGGTCAGAAGACTTAACTAGTCGACTGGTGAGTGAGCCTACCAGTGAGCCAAATTAACTAGTCTTCTGGTGAGTGAGCTGACAGGTGAGCTGCCTTAACTAGTCGGCCAGCAAATGAGCCGACTGGTGAGCTACTTAACTTGTTGGCCAGTGAGCGAGCCAAATAGTTAGCTGGCCTGTTGGCTGGAGAGCAAGCTGACTAGTTAGCTGACCTGTTGGCTGGCAAGTGAGCTGACTAGTTAGCTCACCTGATGGAAAACGAGCGAGCCCACTAGTAAGCTGATCAGCTAGCTGAGTTGCTAGCCAACTAGTTAGCTAAGTAAATAGCTGATTTGCTAGCAGACTTAACTAGCTAGCTACCTGGCTGGCTGGCCAGGCAGCTGGCTAGCTAGCTAGCAGGCTGGCCAGCTGACTAGTCAGCTGGCATAAATAGCCAGCTGGCTGGCTGGCCAGTCAAATAGCCAGCCGCCTTAATTAGACAGCCACCTGGCTGGCCAGCTGAATAGCCAGCTGTCTTAACTACGCAGCCACATGACTAGTCAGTCGGCTACCCAGCCAAGTTAACTAGCCAGCCACCTACCAGGCCAGCCAACTAACCTGACAGGTTAAATTGCCAGCCACCTAACTAGCCAGCTGACTAACCAGCTGACTAAACCAGCTGACTTAACTAGATAGACAGCTGTCTAGCCAGCTGACTTAACTAGCTAGCCACCTAGGTAGCCAGTTGACTTAACTTGCTGACTTAAATAGCTAGCCAGCTGGCCAGCCAGCTGATTTAACTAGCTAGCTACCTAGTTAGCCACCTGGGTAACCAGGTGACTTACTGGTTAGCTTACGAGTTAGGCTGCTGAATTAACCAGCTGACTTATCTCAGTAGGTAATGAGCTAGCCAACTGTCCCACCTAGCTGGCTAATGAGCTAGCTAGATGACTCAACTAGCTGGCTAATGAGCTAGACAGCTGACTCAACTAGCTGCCTAACAGTTTAGCAATCTGACTTAACAAGCTGGCTAACTGGCTAGGAGCTGACTCAACTGGCTGGCTAACGAGCTAGCCAGATTACTCAATTAGCTGGCACAACTAGCTAGCTAAGGAGCTAGCCAGCTGACTTAACTAGCTTACTAAAATAGCTTGCAAACGAGCTAGCCAGTTGACTTAACTAGCTGACTTAACTAGCTTGCCAGCTGGCTAGCCAGCTGATTTAAATAGCTAGCTACCTATCAAGCTAGCTGGCTAGCCAACTGACTTAACTATTTGTCATATCTTGCTAGCTAGCTGACTAGCCAGCTGACTTAACTAGCTAGCTATCTACCTAGCCAGCTGGCTAGCCCACTGACTTAATTACCTGACTTAACTAGCTAGCCAGCTGGCAAACCTGCTGACTTAACTAGCTAAATAACTATGTAGCTAGCTGGCTAGCCAGCTTATGTCACTAGCTGACTTAACAGGCTAGCCAGCTGGGTAGCAAGCTGAATTAACTAACTAGCTACCTAGGTACCCACCTGGCTAGCCAGCTGACTTATCTAGCTGACTTAACTAGCTAGCCAGCTGGTTAGTCAGCTGACTTAACTAGCTAGCCAGGTATTTAGCCAGCTGACTTAACTAGTCACCTACCTAACTAACTAGCTGGCTAGCGAACTGACATAACTAGGTGACTTAACTAGCTATCTAGCTGACTTAACATGCTGACTTAACTAGCTTTCTACATGGCTAAGCCAGCTGACTTAAAGCTGACATAACTAGCTAGCTACCTAGCTAGCCAGCTGACTTAAATAGTTAGATAACTAGCTAGCTAACTAGCTAAACAGCTGATTTAAATAATTAACTACCAGGTTAGTTAGCTGACTTAACCAGCTAGGCAACCAGATAGCTTACTTATTAGCTAACATGCTAGCTAGCTTACTTTATCAGATAACATAACTCGTTAGCTAACGAGCTAGCTAACTGACTCAACCAGCTGACTTAACTCGTTAGCTAACTAGCTAGCTAGCTGACTAAACCAGCTGACTTAACTCGTTAGCTTACTAGCTAGCTAGGTGACCAAACCAACTGACTTAGCCCGTTAGCTTACTAGCTAGCTAGCTTACTCAAGCTGCTGACTTAACTCGTTAGCTAACTAGCTAGTCAACTGACTCAACCAGCTGACTTAACTCGTTAGCTAACTAGCTAGCTAGCTGACTAAACCAGCTGACTTAACTCGTTAGCTAACTAGCTAGCTAGCTGGCTCAACCAGCTGACTTAACTCCTTAGCTTACTAGCTAACTAGGTGACTGAACCAGCTGACTTAACTCGTGAGTTAACTAGCTAGCTAGGTGACCAAACCAACTGACTTAACCTGTTAGTTTACTAGCTAGTTAGCTAGCTTACTCAAGCTGCTGACTTAACTCGTTAGCTAACTAGCTAGCCAACTGACTCAACCAGCTGACTTAACTCATTAGCTAACTAGCTAGCTAGCTGACTAAACCAGCTGACTTAACTCATTAACTAACTAGCTAGCTAGCTGGCTCAACCAGCTGACTTATCTCGTTAGCTTACTAGCTAGCTAGGTGACTGAACCAGCTGACTTAACTCGTGAGTTAACTAGCTAGCTAGGTGACCAAACCAACTGAC
>NW_007019689.1:3520-9335 GCF_000164805.1 Carlito syrichta
TAGCTAGCCAGCTGACTTAAATAGTTAGATAACTAGCTAGCTAACTAGCTAAACAGCTGACTTAATTAACTACCAGGTTACCTAGCTGACTTAACCAACTAGGTAACGAGATAGCTTACTTATTAGCTAACATGCTAGCTAGCTTACTTTATCAGATAACATAACTCGGTAGCTAACGAGCTAGCTAACTGACTCAATCAGCTGACTTAACTCATTAGCTAACTAGCTAGCTAGCTGACTAAACCAGCTGACTTAACTCGTTAGCTAACTAGCTAGCTAGTTGACTCAACCAGCTGACTTAACTCGTTAGCTTACTAGCTAGCTAGGTGACTGAACCAGCTGACTTAACTCGTGAGTTAACTAGCTAGCTAGTTGACCAAACCAACTGACTTAGCCCGTTAGCTTACTAGCTAGCTAGCTTACTCAAGCTGCTGACTTGACTTAACTCGTTAGCTAACTAGCTAGTCAACTGACTCGACCAGCTGACTTAACTCGTTAGCTAACTAGCTAGCTAGCTGACTAAACCAGCTGACTTAACTCGTTAGCTAACTAGCTAGCTAGCTGGCTCAACCAGCTGACTTAACTCGTTAGCTCACTAGCTAACTAGGTGACTGAACCAGCTGACTTAACTCGTGAGTTAACTAGCTAGCTAGGTGACCAAACCAACTGACTTAGCCTGTTTACTAGCTAGTTAGCTAGCTTACTCAAGCTCTTTGACTTAACTCCTTAGCTAGCTAGCTAGCCCACTGACTCAATCAGCTGACTTAACTCATTAGCTAATTAGCTAGGCAGCTAACTGAAGCAGCTGACTTAATTCGTTACCTAACTTCCAGTCACCTTACTCAACCAGCTCACTTAACTCATTAGCTAACTAACTAGCTAGCTGACTGAACCAATTGACTTAATTCATGAGCTAACAAGCAAGCTAACTAACTCAACCTGCTGACTTATCCCATTAGCTAACTGGCTAGCTAGCTGACTCAAGCAGATGACTTAACTCATTATCTAATTAGCTCGCAAGCTGACTCAACCAGCTGACTTAACTCGTTAGCTAACTATCTAGCTAGCTGACTTAAACATCAGAATTAAATTGTTAGTTAACCACATAGCTAGCTGACTTAAACAACTGACTTAACTAGTTAGCTAACTAGCTAGCTAGCTGACTTAAACCCCTGACATAGCAATTTAGCTAACTAGCTAGCTAGCTGACTTAACCAGCTGATTTAGCTAGTTAGATTGCAAGCTAGCTAGTTGACTTAACCAGCTGACTTAGCTAGCTGACCTAACTAGTTAGCTACCTGACTTAACGGACTGATTTAACTAGTTAGCTAGCTGACTTAAGTAGATTGCTTAACTAGTTAGAAAACTAGTTATCTAGCCGACTTAGCTAGTTGAATTAACTCGATAGTTCTCTAGCTAGCTAGATGACAACCAGCTGACTTAACTCATTATCTAGCTAGCTGATTTAAATAGCTGACTTTACTCATTTGCTAACTAGCTAGCTAGCTGACTTCACCAGCTGACTTAACTCTTCAGCTAATGAGCTATCTAGATGACTTCACTAGCTGACTTAGTCGTTACCTAACGAGCTAGCTAGCTGACTTCACCAGCTGACTTCACTCGTTAGCTAATGAGCCAGCCAGGTGACTTTATCAGCTGACTTAACTTAGCTAACGAGCCAGCCAGCTGACTTCACCAGCTAACTTAACTCGGTAGCTAACGAGCTAGCCAGTTGACTTAACCGGCTGACATATCTTGTTAGATAGCTAGCTAGATAGTTGAATAACCAGCTTACTTAACTTGTTAACAAACTAGCTAGCCAGCTGACACAACAGGCTGACTTAACTCGTTAGCCAACTAGCTAGCTGGCTGACTCAACAAGCTGACTTAACTCGTTAGCTAACTACCTAGTCAGCGGACTCAACCAACTGACTTAACTCGTTACCTGACTACCTAGCCAGGTGACTCAACTAGATGACATAACTCGTTCTCTAACTACCTAGCCAGCTGACTCCACCAGCTGAATTAACTCCATAGCTATCTACCTAGCCAGATGACTAAACCAGCTGACTTAACTCTGTAGCTAACTAGCTAGCCAGCTGACTCAACCAGCTGACTTAACTCGTTAGCTAACTAGGTCGCCAGCTGACTCAACCAGCTGACTTAGCTTTTAGCCAACTAGCTAGCCAGCTGAATTAACCAGCTGATTTAGCTAGTTAGTCAACTAGCTAGCTAACTGAATTAACCAGCTGACTTAGTTAGCCCAACTAGCTGCCTAGGTGACTAACCAGCTGACATAGCTAGCTGGCCTAACTAGTTAGCTAGCTGAATTAGCTAGCTGACTTAACTTTTTAGCTAGATGACTTAACTAGCTGACTTGTCTGGCTGACTTAAGTGGTTAGCTAGCTGACTAATCTAGCTGATTTAAATAGTTAGCTAACTAGTTATCTATCTGACTTAGCTAGCTGATTAACTCATTAGCTAACTAGTTAGCTAGCTGAATTAGCTAGCTGACTTAACTTGTTAGCGATCTAGCTAGCTAGCTGATTTAACCAGCTGACTTAACTGGCTAGCTATCTAGTTAGCTAGCAGACTTAACAAGCTGTCTTAACTCATTAGCTAAGTTGTTAGCTAGCAGACTTAATTAGCTGACTTAAATAGTTAGCTAACTATTGAAGTAGCAGACTTAGCTAGCTGACTTAACTTGTTAGCTAACGAGGTAGCTAGCTGACTTTAGCTGACTTAACTAGTTTGCTAATGATATAGTTAGCTGACTTAACTAGTTGGTTAACGAGATAGCTAACTGTCTTAACTAGTTGGCTAACGAGTTAGCTAGCTGACTTAACTAGCTGACTTAACTAGATAACCAGCTGGCTAACCAGCTGACTTAACTAGGTGAATTAACTAGGTAGCAAGCTGGCTAGCCAGTCGTATTAACTAGACAGACATCTGGCTGGCCAGTCAACTAACCAGCCGGCTTAACTTGCCTGCAACCTAGCTAGCCAGCCAGCTAGCCAGCTGACTTAACTAGTTTACGTAAACAGCTAGCCTGCTGGCTAGCCAGCTGATTTAACTAGCTGACATCACTAGCTAGCCAGGTGACTATCCAGCTGACTTAACTAGCTAGCTACCTACCTAGCCAGCTGACTTAACCAACTAGCCAGCTGGTTAGCAAGGTGACTTATCTAGCTAGCTACCTACCTAGCCAGGTGGCTAGCCAACTGACTTAACAAGCTGACTTAACTAGTTAGCCAGCTGGCTAGCCAGCTGATTTCACCAGCTGGCATAACTATAGCCGCTGGCTAGCCAGCTGACTTAACTTGATGACTTACCCAGCTGGCTAGCCAGCTGATTTAACCAGCTGGCATAACTAGCTAGCCAGTTGGCTAGCCAGCTGAATTAACTAGCTAGTTACCTAGCTAGCGGGTTGGGTAACCAACTGTCATCACTAGATGACTTGATCAGCTAACCAGTTGGCTAGCCATTTGAGTTAACTAGCTAGCTACATAGCTAGCCAGTTGGCTAGCCACTTGACTTAACTAGGTGACTTAACCTGCTACCCAGCTGGCTAGTCACCTGACTCAATTAGCTGACTTAACTAGTTAGCCAGCTGTCTAGCCAGGTGACTTAATTAGCAGACATCACTAGCCAGACAGGCGGCTAGCCAGCTGACTTAAATAGCTAGCTACCTAGCTAGCCAGCTGGCTGGTCAGCTGACTTAACTAGCTGAATTAACCAGCTAGCCAGCTGGCTAGCCAGCTGACTTAATTAGCTGACATAACTAGCTTGCCAGCTTGTTAGCCTGCTGACTTTACTAGCTGACTTAATTAGTTGTTTATCGAGTTAGCTAGGTGATTTAAGTAGTTGACTGATGAGTCAGCCAACTAGTTAGCTGGTTTAACACATTGGCTGACTATTCTGACGTCTTGTTAGCTTTGTTAAAAAGTTGGCCGAAAAGTTAGCTGACTAGTTACCTGGGTTATCTAGTTGACTGACTAGTTGGTGGAGTAGTTAGCTCTGTTCACAATTTGGCTGTCTAGTTAGCTGGCCCAACTAGTCGGCCGACTAGTTGACTGACTTGTTAGCTTACCTAAATAATCGGCAGACTAGTTAGCTAACATAAATTATCTGCCGACTTGTTGGCCGACTAGTCGGCACATTGGTTAGCTGACTTAACTAGTTCGCCAGCAAGTGAGCAGACTGGTCAGCTGACTTAAGTAGTCCACCGGTGAGTGAGCCGACCAGTGATCTGCCTTAACTAGTCAGCTGGCAAGTGAGCTGACCTGTGAGCTGACTTAACTAGTCAGCTGTCGAACTTGCCAAAATTTAGAGGACCTGTTGACTGGAGAGCAAGCTGACCAGTTAGCTGACCTGTTGGCTGGTGAGCGAACTGACTTATTTACTTACCGGTTTGTGGGTGATTGAGCCAACTATTTATCTGACCTGATGGCAAGCGAGCGAGCCCACTAGTTAAGTGACTAGCTGGTTGAGTTGTTAGCTGACTAGTTAGCTAAGTAACTAGCTGATTTGTTAGGTGACTTAACTAGCTAGCTGACTAGCAATCTGGCTAGCTATCTGACATAATTAGTTAGCAAACTAGCTAGCTAGATGTCTAGCTAGCTGACTTAACTAGTTAGCTGACTGGCTAGTTAGCTGGCTAGCTGACTTAACTATCTTGCAGACTAGCTAGTTGACTTAACTAGCTAGCTGACTAGCAAGCTGACTAGCTAGCTGACTTAACTATCTAGCTGCATAATTAGCTGACTTGTTAGCTAACTTAGCTAGCTAGCTGGCTAGCTAGCTGACTAAACTAACTGACTAGCTTGTTGGTTGACTATCTGGCTAGCCAGCTGACTTAACTAGCTAGCTACCTGACTGGCTAGCCGGCTAGGCAGCCAGCTAGCTAACTAGTGGGCTGGCCAGCTGGTTAGCCAGCTGGCTTAAATAGCCAGCTGGCTTAACTAGCCAGCCACCCTGCTGGTCAGCCAGCTAGCCAACTGGTTAAAGTAGCCAGCAAACTTAGCTAGCCAACCTTCTAACCAGCTAACTTAACTAGCTGACTTAACTAGATAGCCAGCCGGCTATCCAGTTGGCTTTACTAGCCAGCTACTTAGCTAGTCAGCTGGCTAACTAGGTGACTTAACTCGCAGTCTTAACTAGCTAGCCACCTGGCTAGCCAGTCGGCTTAACTAGCTAGCTACCTAGCTAACCAGCCAGCTAACCAGGTAACTTAACTTGCTGATTTAGCTTGCTAGCCACCTGGCTAGTCAACTGACTTAACTAGCCAGCTACCTAGCTAGCCAGCCATGTAGCCAGCCGGCTAGCCAACTGACATGACTAGATAACTACCTAGCTACCAAGCTGGCAATCCAGCTGACCTGACTAGCTAGTTACCTAGCTGACCAGCTGGCTAGCCACCTGACATAACTAGCTAGATACCTAGCTAGTCAACTGACTAGAAAGCTGACTTAACAAGCTGACTTAACTAGCTAGCCAGCAGGCTAGCCAACTGATTTAACTAGATGACTTAACTAGCTAGCCAGCTGGCAAGCCAACTGATTAATTAGCTTGCTAACAAGCTAGCCAGCTGGCTAGCTAGCTGACTTAATTAGTTCATTTAATCAGCTAGCCAGATGTCAAGCCAGGTGACTTAACTAGCTAGCTACCTAGCTAGCCAGTTGCGTAACCAGCTGACTTAACTCATTAGCTAATGAGCTAGCCAGCTGACTTAACCAGCTGACTTAACTTGTTAGGTAATTAACTAGCCAGCTGACTCAACTAGCTGGCTAATGAGCTAGCCCGCTGACTATACTGG
>NW_007019689.1:9630-10740 GCF_000164805.1 Carlito syrichta
CAGCTAGCTAGCTGACTGCACCAGCTGACTTAACCCGTTAGCTAACTAGCTAGCTAGCTGACTTAACCAGCTGACTTAACTAGTTAGAAAGCTGAATTAACTAACTGACTTAGCTAGCTGACCTAACTAGTTAGCTAATTGACTTAACTAGGTGAATTAACTAGCTGGATTAAATAGTTAGCTTACTAGTTATGTAGCTATATAAGTAGCTGACTCAACTAGTTAGCAAACTAGTTAGCTAGCAGACTTAACTAGCTGACTTAAATAGTTAGCTAACTAGTGAGTTAGCTGGCTTAGTTAGCTGACTTAACTAGTTAGCTAATTTTATTTACCTTACTTAGCTAGCTGACTTAACTAGTTGGCTAATGAGATGGCTAGCTAACTTAACTAGTTGGTTAACGAGTTACCTAGCTGACTTATCTTGTGGGGTAACGAGTTAGCTAGCTGACCTAACTCCCTAGACAGCTGGCTAGCAAGCTGACTTAATAAAGTAGCTACATAGCTAGCGATCTGGCTAGACAGCTGACTTAACTAGCTGACGTACCTAGCCATCTGGCTAGCCAGCTGACTTACTAGCTAACCAGCTGACTTAACTAGCTGACTTAACTTGCTAGCTACCTAGCAAGCCAGCTGACTTAAATATCTGAATTAAATAGCCAGCTATCTTGCTTTCCAATGGACTTAACTATTTATCTAACTAGATAGCTACCTAGGTAGCCAGCTGACTTAACTAGTTAGCTACCTAGCTAGTCAGCTGTCTTAAATAACTAACTAACTAGTTAGCTAACTATCTAGCCAGAATATTAACCAGCTGGCTTAACTAGTTAGACAATGAGCTAGCGAGCTCACTTAACCTGCTGACTTAACTCATTAGCCAATGAGCTAGAAAGCTGACTTATCCAGCTGGCTTAACTCGTTAGCAAACGAGCTGACAAGCTGACTTAGCCAGCTGACTTAAATCATTAGTCAACGAGCTAGCGAGCTGACTTAACCACCTGGCTTAACTTGTTAGCCAACGAGCTAGCAAGCTGACTTAACCAGCTGGCTTAACTCGTTAGTCAATGAGCTATGGAGCTGACTTAATTAGCTGGTTTAACTTGTTAGCTAGCT
>NW_007019689.1:10760-15243 GCF_000164805.1 Carlito syrichta
CTAGCTGACTTAACCAGCTGACTTAACTAGTTAGAAAGCTGAATTAACTAACTGACTTAGCTAGCTGACCTAACTAGTTAGCTAATTGACTTAACTAGGTGAATTAACTAGCTGGATTAAATAGTTAACTTACTAGTTAGGTAGCTATATAAGTAGCTGACTCAACTAGTTAGCAAACTAGTTAGCTGGCAGACTTAACTAGCTGACTTAAATAGTTAGCTAACTAGTGAGTTAGCTGAGTTAGTTAGCTGACTTAACTAGTTAGCTAATTTTATTTACCTTACTTATCTAGCTGACTTAACTAGTTGGCTAATGAGATGGCTAGCTAACTTAATTAGTTGGTTAACGAGTTACCTAGCTGACTTATCTTGTGGGGTAACGAGTTAGATAGCTGACTTAACTCCGTAGACAGCTGGCTAGCAAGCTGACTTAATAAGGTAGCTACATAGCTAGCCATCTGGCTAGACAGCTGACTTAACTAGCTAGCTATGTACCTAGCCATCTGGCTAGCCAGCTGACTTAACTAGCTGACATAACTAGCTAGCCAGTTGACTTAACTAGCTGACTTAACTTGCTAGCTAGCCAGTTGACTTAACTAGCTGACTTAACTTGCTAGCTACCTAGCAAGCCAGCTGACTTAAATATCTGAATTAAATAGCCAGATATCTTGCTTGCCAATGGACTTAACTATTTATCTAACTAGATAGCTACCTAGGTAGCCAGCTGACTTAACTAGCTAGCTACCTAGCTAGTCAGCTGTCTTAAACAACTAACTAACTAGTTAGCTAACTATCTAGCCAGAATATTAACCAGCTGGCTTAACTAGTTAGACAATGAGCTAGCGAGCTCACTTAACCTGCTGACTTAACTCATTAGCCAATGAGCTAGAAAGCTGACTTATCCAGCGGCTTAACTTGTTAGCAAACGAGCTGACAAGCTGACTTAGCCAGCTGACTTAAATCATTAGTCAACGAGCTAGTGAGCTGACTTAACCACCTGGCTTAACTTGTTAGCCAACGAGCTAGCAAGCTGACTTAACCAGCTGGCTTAACTCGTTAGTCAATGAGCTATGGAGCTGACTTAATTAGCTGGTTTAACTTGTTAGCTAGCTTATGTGACTAGCTGACTTAACTACTTATCTAACTAGTTAGCTAGCTGACTTAGCTAGTTTACTTAACTAGTTAGCTTGCACACTTAACAACCTAACTTAACTAGTTAGGTAGCTGATTTAACTAGCTGACTAAGTTAGCCATCTAGTTATCTAGCTGACTACACTAGCTGTCTTAACTAGTTTGCTAACAAGTTATCTAACTGACCTCACTAGCTGACTCAACTAGTTAGCTAGCTAGTTAGCTATCTTACTTAGCTAGCCGACTTAAATAGTTAGCTAACAAGTTAGCTGGCTGACTTAGTTAGCTGACTTAACTAGATGGCTATCGAGTTAGATAGCTGACTTAACTAGTTGGCTAATGAGTTAGCTAGCTGACTTAACTAGTTGGCTAACGAGTTAGTTAGCTGAATTAACTAGTTGGCTAATGAGTTAGACAGCCGGCTTAACTTGTTGGCTAACGAGTTAGAGAGCTGACTAACTAGTTGGCTAACGATTTAGCAACCTGACTTAACTAGTTGGCTAAAGAGTTAGCCAGCTGACTTAATTAGTTGGCCAACGAGTTAGCCAGCTGACTTAACTAGTTGGATAACGAGGTAGCCAGCAGACTTTACTTGGCTAACTAGTTAGACAGCATACTAAAATAGCTGGCTAATGAGCTAGCCAGCTGACTCAACTAGGTGGCTAACTAGGTAGGCAGCTGACACAAATAGCTGGCTAACAAGCTAGCCAGTTTACCCAACTAGCTGGCTAATGAGCTAGCCAGCTGACTCAACTAGCTGGCTAAGGAGCTAGCCAGTTGAAACAACTATCTGGCTAACTAGTTAACCAGCTGACTCAATTAGCTGGCTAATGAGCTAGCCAGCTGACTTAACTAACATACTTAACTAGCTAGTCAGCTGGCTAGCCAGTTGACTTAACTAGCTAGCTACCTATCTAGCTAGCTGGCAAGCCAGCTGACTTATCTAGCTGTCTTAAGCTAGCAAACTGGCTAGCCAGCTGACTTAACAATTTAGCTACCTACCTAGTCAGCTGACTAGTCAACTGCCTTAACTAGCTGACTTGTCCAGCTAGCCACCTGGCTAGCAAGCTGACTTATGTAGCTAGCTACCTCTCTAGCCAGCTGGCTAGAGAGTTGACTTAAGCAGCTGACTTAACCAGGTAGCCAGCTGACTAGACAGCTGATTTAACTAACAGACTTAACTAGTTAGCCAACTGGCTAGCCAGCTGACTTAACTAGCTTACTTAGCCAATTGACTAGCAAGCTGATTAAACTAGCTAGCCACCTACCTAGCCAGTTGGATAATCAGCTGTCTTAACTAGCTGAATTTACCAGCAAGTCAGCTGGCTAGCAAGATAAATTATCTAACTAGCTACCTACCTAGCCAGGTGGCTAGCCAACTAACTTAACTAGCTGACTTAACTAGCAAGTCAGCTGTCTAGCCAGCTGACTTAACTTTCTGACTTAACCAGCTAGCCAGTTAGCTAGCCAGCTGACATAACTAGCTAGTTAACTAACCCGTAGGCTGTGTAGCCAGCTGACTTAACTAGCTGACTCAAGCAGCTAGCCATCAGGGTAGCCATCAGACCTAAGTAGCTAGCTACATAGCTAGCCAGTTGGCTAGGCACTTGACTTAACTAGCCGACTTAACCAGCTGGCAAGCTAGCTAGCCAGATGACTCAACGAGCTGACTTAACAAGTTAGCCAGCTGGCAAGCCAGCTGACTTAACTAACTGACATCACTATCTAGCCAGGATGCTAGCCAGCTAACTTAACTAGCTAGTTACCTAGCTAGCCATCTGACTATCCAGCTGACTTAACTAGCTGACTTATCTAGCTAGACAGCTAACTACTAGCTGACGTAACTAGCTAGCTAACTATCTAGACACCTGGTTGGCCAGCTGACTTAACTAGCTGACGTAAACAGCTAGCCAGCTGGCTAGCCATATGTCTTAACTAGCTAACTACCAAGCTAGCGGGCTGGTTAGTCAGCTGACTTAACTAGCTGACTTAACCAGCTAGTCAGCTGGTTAGCCAGCTGACTTAACTAGCTAGCTACATAACTCGTCATTTGGCTAGCCACTTGACTTAACTAGCAGACTTAACCAGCCAGCCAGCTGGCTAGTCTGCTTACTCAACTAGCTGATATAACTAGTTAGCCAGTTGTATAGCCAGCTGATTTAACTAGCTGACATCACTAGATAGCCAGGAGGCTAGCCAGCTACTTTACAAGCTGACTTATCCAGGTAGCCAGCTGGCTAGCCAACTGACTTAACTAGCTGACTTAACTAGCTAGCCATCTGTCTAGCCAGTTGAATAAACTAGCTGACTTAACCAGCTAGCCAGCTGGCTATCCAGCTGGCATAACTAGCTAGCTACCTAGCTAGCCACCTGGGTAGCCAGCTGAATTAACTAGCTGACTTCATGGGCTAGCCAGCTGACTAGATAGCTGACTTAACTAGCTTGCTACCTAGTTATCCAGCTGGCTAGCCAACTGTCTTAACTAGTTGACTTAACGAGCTACCCAGCTTGCTAGACAGCTCACTCAACTTGCTGACTTAACTTGGCTATCTGGCAAGCCAGCTGACTTTATTAGCTCTCTACCGCTCTAGCCAGGTGGATAGTCAGCTGACTTAATTAGCTAGTCAGATTACTAGCCAACTGACTTTACTAGCTCTCTAGCTAGCCAGCCTTCTGGCCAGCTGACTTACCTACCTGAATTAACTAGCTGGCCTTCTTGCTAGCCAGCTGTATTAACTATCTTGCCACGTAGCTAGCCAGCTAAATTAACTAGGTGACTTAACTAGCTAGCCAGCTGTCTAGCCAGCTGACTTAACTAGTAAGCTACCTAGCTAGCCAGTTGGCTATCCAGCTGACTTAACTATGTAACTTAACTAGTTAGCTACCTTGCTAGCCAGCTGACTTAACCAGCTGATTTAACTAGCTGGCTACCTATCTAGGTGTCTAGCTAGCTAGCTGACTTAACTAGCTGACTTAACTAGTTTATTTGCTGTCATAACTAGCTGACTTAACTAGCTAGCTACCCAGCTAGACAGCTGACCTAAGTAGCTGAAATAACTATCTAGCCAGCTGGATAGCCAAATGATTAACTAGATTTTTAACTAGATAGCCAATTGACTAGCCAACTGACTTAACGAGCTGACTTAACTAGTTAGCCAGCTGACTTAACTAGTTGACTTAACGTGCTAGCCAGCAGGCTAGCCAGCTGAGTCAACTAGCTGACTTAACTAGTTAGCCAGCTGGCTAGGCAGCTGATTTAACTAGCTCTCTACCTCTCTAGCCCGATGGCAAGCCAGCTCACTTAAGTAGCTGACTTAAATAACTAGCCAGCTGGATAGCCAATTAACATAACT
>NW_007019690.1:0-943 GCF_000164805.1 Carlito syrichta
GAATGGAATAGAAATGGATGGAGAGGAATGGAATGGAGAGGAGTGCAATGGAATGATAGGGAATGGAATGGAGATGGACGGAGAGTAATGTCCTGGAGAGGAATGGAATGGAATGGAAGAAACAGTAATTGAAAGGAATGGAATGGAGAAGAAATGAAAGGAATTGAGAGGAATGAAATGAAATGAAGAGGAATGGAGTGGAATGGAGAGAAGTCTAATGCAAAGTAGAGGAACTGAGCTGAATGGAATGGCAAGACATGGAATAGAGAGGAATAGAATGGAACTGAATGTAGCAGAATGGAATGGAATGGAACATAATGAAACGGTATGTAGAAGAATTATGGGGAAAGGAATGGAATGGAATTGAGACGAATGGAATGGAATGGAGAGAAATGGAATGAAATGGAGAGGAATGGTATGGAATGTATTGGAGTCGGAAGGAATGGAATGGAACGGAATGGAATGGAAAGACATGTAATGGAATGGAATGGAATTGAAAGGAATGAAGAGGAACGGAATGGAGAAGAATGGAATGAAATAGAATGGAGAGGATTGGAACGGAGAGGAATGGAATAGAGAGGAATGGAAAGGAATGGAGAACAATAGAATGTAGTGCAATCGAATACAGTGGAATGGAATGGAGAGAAAAGAGTGGAATGCAATGGAGTGGAATGTAGTGGAGAGGAATGGAGTGGAATGGAGAGGAATGGACTAGAGGGGAATGGAGTGGAATGGAATGGAGAGGAATGGAATGGAGAGGAATGGAATGGAGTGGTGTAGTATTGAATGGAATGGAATGGAATTGAATGGAGAAGAATGGAATGGAATGGAATGAAACAGACAGGAGGACAATAGAATGCAGAGCAAAGGAATGGAATTGAGAGAAATGGAATAGAATGCAGAGGAATGGATTGGTATGAAGAGAAATGGAATGGAATGGAGA
>NW_007019690.1:2225-2616 GCF_000164805.1 Carlito syrichta
AGAAGAACGAAATAGAGGAATGGAATGGAATCGAGAGTAATGGAATGGAGAGGAATGGATTGCAATGGAACGGAGAGGTATGGATTGGGGAGGATTGAAGTCGAACGGGGATTAATGAAATGGAAAGGATTGGAGAAGAATGGAATGGAGACGATTTGAATGCAATGTAATGCACAGCAATGTATAATAAAGAATGGAATAGAATGGAATGGAATGGAGAGGAAAGAAATGCAATGGAATGGAATGGAAAGGAATGGAGAGGAAATGAGAGGAATAGAATGGGGTGGAATGGAATGGAATGGAGGAGAAAGGAAAAGAGAGGAATGGATTGTAATTGAATGAAAAGGAAGGGAATGGAGTGCAATGGAATGAGGAGGAATGGAATTGGATC
>NW_007019691.1:0-607 GCF_000164805.1 Carlito syrichta
CAACAATGTTGGCTAGTCACAGCTTTCAGTTGTTATCCTTACGTGCTTCTGTTTTGGCTCTGTTCTTGTTATAATTGGCTTCTGTTTCTTATTAAAATCCTGCTCTGAGCTGTGGACTTTGGGTTTGTGGCTGGCACTTCTGGCTCCCATCCTGGAATCCTGAGCCTTGGTGTCTTGTCATTCTTGGCAGTTTCTCCGGTGAGATACTTAGGACCCATCTGTGGTCTTGGCCCATCGGTGCCCTCGGTGGGAAGAAGCTCTGGATGCCTGTCACTTAACTCAGTGCCTGGCTAATGAAATATGTATCCAACGGGCCTTACCCTTGATTGGTACCACTACTGCCAATTAGCCAGTCTTGGGTAGTCCATCTCTCCATCCTTTGCCAGCTGCTTGTTGTATATTGTTGTGGGAACACAGAGAGGCTGTGACACCAAAGCTATCTTAGGAAGTAGCAGTTTTATTAGTGCCAGCGCGACTCCGTGGGCTAATGCTCCCAGGCTGAGCAACCCAAGGAGGGAGAAGAGGGGTCTTATACCTTAGTTTAGGTAAGGAAGGGGGTCGGGTTGTGTGACACTACAATTTTCTTTGGAACTTACAAGGTTGTACT
>NW_007019692.1:0-844 GCF_000164805.1 Carlito syrichta
CCCTACAAATCCCGCTCTGAGTAGCCAAGAGCTTATTTGGAGCCCAAATTATCTCTTCTTGGCAGAACTGCTATCTTTGCAGATGGGCCAATGACTTCATAGGCACTAGTTTGAGTCATTTCCCATCAGACTGCCATTGTCCCCAAACCAGCCTCTAATCCCTACCGTCATAGATTTCCATGTGCCATCTTGCTTCTGGGTCCCCAGACACTACTCTCTAAACATCTTGCCTCATTCAAGGACAAACATCTCCTTTAAAACCAAGATCTTCAGTTGGATATGATGGGACATACCTATAGTCCTAGCTACTCAGAAGGCTGAGGCAGGAGGATCACTTGATCAAGAAGTTCAAGGCCAGACTGGGCAACATAGCAAGACCCAGTCTAGTAGGTGCTCAACAAATAGGCATTGAATTGATGACTAGGTGAGCAAATAAAGGATCAGTGAGTAAATTCATAAAGTAAATTAATGACAATTGTACTTATATTACTCCTTCAACTCCCATTTTTTCCTACCCTGGGGACCTCTGGCTCAATTCTCACCTAGGCCCAGTGCTTTGAAAAGTATTGGTTTCTGACCCCTCTGAGCCAGTAAATGACTGAGCCCTCCTGTGTCTGGTATAGATTAATCTACCTCTAGAGCCTTCTTGAATAATCAGCTGATATCTTTCTTCTGTAGTAGAAAATTTGAATATTTCTTCCACCCTGCTTTATCTCTCCTCTTTCTCCTTCCCTCTGAGACTTCAATTAAACATATACTATACTTTCTCATTTTGTCTTCCTTGTATTTTATCTTCCTTTCTGTATTTCCCATCTTTTTATCACTCAGTGCTATACTCTGAACA
>NW_007019693.1:0-543 GCF_000164805.1 Carlito syrichta
TAATTTGGGGAAAAGGGAACACTTCTACACTGCTGGTGGGAGTGTAAAAAATTGTTAATGTAAATCTTGAATATTGCTAATCCTCCATGAACCCTTCAAACTTGGGGTAGGTGAAGAGTTATACATTTGAGGCATAAATGCTGGAACAAATTGTGTTGCTTTGAGTGGGCTTTTTGGCAATGATGCCGACCAAAATTAAACACACATTGGCCACGAGGAATAATAGCTGACTCACTGGATAGGGCTGTAACACCTAGGCTTTGGTTTTTGTCATTTAAGCCAAAATTCAACTTTTCTTTCCGGGGAGTCGTGGCTTTCAGACTTTTCTGAGTGTGGGCATGTCCCTTGCAAGGATCAGTGAACCTGTGCCTGTGAAGTTTTTGCAAGAGAGACTGGCTCCTGTGTGCCATGGGGCTTCAACCAAATGTGTGTGTGTGGTGGACAGACACACCTAACAAGGGGTCCAGTCTCATGCTCCTGAATGGCTGTCTGGGGCTGTCAATGAGAACAGCTCCAGGAAGGCCATGGAACCAGCCACAAGGG
>NW_007019694.1:0-703 GCF_000164805.1 Carlito syrichta
AAGCAAACATATGCCAGGTGATTATAAGTGACTTAGAGAAAAATAAAATAGGCCCAGAGGGATGGAGTGTGAAGGCGGGGAGCATTTTATTTATTCAAAGAAGGTCCTTTTACTAAAGTGCCATCTGAGCAGAGACCTAAAAGAAGAAAGGGCTAAAATGATGCAAATATCACACTATGTAGATAGCAGGCAGATATGTGCGAAGGCCTTGAGGTAGGGATATGCTAAGCATGTTCAGGACACAAAGGAGAGGCCAGTGGCTAGAGTGGAGTGAAAAGGAGTAGAGTGATAGGGGGGCTTGATAGTGACAGGGGCCTGATCACGTGGCACCTTAAAAGCAAGAATTTTGAATGTTACTGTGAATAAGTAAGCAACTGGGGAATCTTGAACATTGGAATGACGTTATCTGTCTTGAGTTTTAAAAGAGTTATTTCGTGCTGGCCTCCGTGGTTCAACACCTGTCATCCCAGCACTTTGGGAGGTGGAGGCAAGAGGATTCTCTGAGATCAGGGGTTCAAGACCAGCCTGGGCAACTTGGTGAGACCTTGTCTCTACAATAAATCAAAACACTAGCTGGGCATGGTGGTGCACATCTGTTGTTCCAGCTACTTGGAAGGTTGAGGTGGAAGGATAACCTGGGCCTAGCAGGTGGAGGCTGCAGTGGCTGTGAGCATGCCACTGTACTCCAGCCTAGGCAACTGAG
>NW_007019695.1:0-509 GCF_000164805.1 Carlito syrichta
AGACCGAGGCTTGAGGATGCCTGGAGCCCAGGAGCTCAAGGTCGGCCCGGGCTTCGCAGGGAGTCCCCGTCTCCACACCCATCCAAACAGGCAATCAGGGGTCGAGGTTCCCCTTGTCCCAGCCACTCCAGATGATGAGGTGGGGGGGATCACTGGAGATTGCAATTTTGAGGGTTGCAATGAACGTCATTTGTGTTCCTGTGCCCCATCCTGGGCCACAGAGCCAGATCCTGTCTCCAAAAACATCAGAATCGTACACAAATTCTTAACTGCGTGTTCTGTGTTCACAAGGCGACTGGATTTATAGCCAGGATACATGGGATTGGTGGGGAAGAAATGTCACCGGGTGAAGGATGTGTCCCCATCTTTTCTTGGCAGACAGTCTTCATTTCTGAGTCAGGGTCAGCCTGCCTGGGGCACAATTCTCACCTCAGAGAGGAGAGTGGGAAGGAACCAGGCCAGGGGGCTTAAGGAACTCATGCACCAAAGCGGGAGCAGCCACTGTGGGG
>NW_007019696.1:0-508 GCF_000164805.1 Carlito syrichta
AAAAAAAAAAAAAAAAAAGGATTTCCAAACATCCTCGGCACATATTATCTGTATTCCTCTCCATGTTGTTAGTTGATATCTTCTGTGTCAAACTCAAGCTTCTTCTCCCCCAGTGGATGAAAACTGTCTCCCTCTGTCCCTGTATGAATGTAAGTGCAAGATATGTTCCTGAGAAGTCACACATGACATTGTCATTTCAATGCCATAGGGACAATCAACACTTAACAGAACTGAGTGGTGAATTCCTTAAAGCACAGAATCTTTCTCATCTATCTTTTATTTTAAGCTGAATCTTGATGTACTACTCTAAGATTACTAAATTCGAGGTGTGCCTTTATGTCTTCTCAAATTTTAATATGCGAGTGAGTCACTGCGGGATCTTGCTAAGATGCAATTGCCCATGCTCAATCTGTAACTCTGGGAAGGACCTGGGATTCTGAATTTCTAACCAGTTCCTAGGTGATGCTGAGGCTGCTGGTTTGTAGACCATACTTGGAGTAGCAAGGGC
>NW_007019697.1:0-891 GCF_000164805.1 Carlito syrichta
GGCTGGTCAGGTAGGTGGCCAGCTAGTTAAGCCTGGTGGCTAGCCAGCTGATGAGCAGGGTGGCTGGCTAGTTAAACCGACAGGCTATCCAACTGTCCAGCCAGCCGCCTGGCTATTTAAACCAGTGGGCTAGCCTGCTGGTCAGCCCACTAGCTAGATAGCTGACTGCCTAGCCAGGTACCCAGCCAGGTAGATAGCTATGTAAGCCAGTTGACTACCCATCTAACCAACCCGGTAGCTAGCTAGTTATGTCAGCTGGCTAGCCAGCTAGCCAACCAACTAGTTGGTCTGCGAGTAAAGTCAGGTAGGTAGACAGTTAGCTAGTTAAGTCAGCTAGCAAGTAAGCTAAATATTCAGCTAGCTATTTAAGTCAGCTAGCTAGTCAGATTACTACTCAGCTAGCCAGTCAGCAAGCAATCTGCTAGATTGTCAGCTAGATAGTTGACAGCTAGCCAGTTAACTAGCCAGTTCACTAGCTAGTTAAGTCATCTAGCTAGGCAACTAAATAGCTTGTTTGCAAGCTAGTTATGTCCGCTCGATAGATAGCTAACTAGTCAGCTAGCTAGTTATGTCACCTAGTAAATCAGCTAATTGTTTAGCTAACTAATCGGCTAGCTACTCAATCAGCTGATCAGATAACTAGTGGGCTTGCTCACTTTCCATCATGTCAGCTAATTAGTCGGCTCACTCACCTGCCAACCGGTCAGCAAATTAGTTAGCTCATTCACCTGCCAATATGTCAATTACTTGTCGGTTCACTCGCAGGCCAACATGTCAGCTAACTAGTCGGTTTGCTCACCAGCTGACTTGTTAATTCAGATCACTGGTCAGTTAACTCGTTGGCTGACTAGTTAAGGCAGCTCACCCATTGGCTCACTTGACAGCTGATTA
>NW_007019698.1:0-504 GCF_000164805.1 Carlito syrichta
AGGTGAAAGGAGGGCAGGAGAAGTTTGGAGAGATTCTGTTTCCTGAGGCCTGTACCTGAGGCCTAAGTACCTCAACATTATAACACAGGGCAGCAACAAGGGCTATGGGGGTTATGAGTCAAGAACTGTGAACAAAAACCAGTATCTGTACATAATACCACAGGATCTTTCTCTTCCTTCGTGTGTGTGTGCATGTAAGAAAACCCTGCTATTTCACTAAAACTCTGTAGAATACTGTGTCACAAGTAGGCTTGGGCAAATTACCTTCTCTGTTCCTCATTTGCCTGATAGGTTACTGTGAGAATTAAAAGAATTGTGTGCAAAGCCCTTCAAATAATACCTGGCACAAAGTAACCAGCATTCAATAATTCACCACTATCATTATTCCAATTAATACCTTCCACAAAGTACAAAAGAGGCGAAGAAGCATTCTCCACATAAAACCAAACATGAATAGCCCTGGTCACCTTCATTGTTTTTGCACAATGGTGGTTCAGAAGAACC
>NW_007019699.1:0-530 GCF_000164805.1 Carlito syrichta
CCATTCCATTCCCCTACATTCTGTTCCATGACATTCCACTCCATTCCATTCTTGTCCATTACCTTCCTCATAATTAGTCTGCATTCCATTCTTTCCATTCCATTCCATACCATTCCATTCTATTTCTTTACATCCCATTCCATTCTATTCCATTCCTACCCATTCCATTCCATTCTATTCCTTTCCTCTCCATTCCATTCCTCTCCATTCCATTCCATTCCATTCCTCTCCATTCTATTCCATTTCCCTCCATTACATTCCATAACTCTCCTTCCCATAACCTTTCACTCTATTCCATTTCTCTCCATTCCATTCCGTTCCATTCCTATCCTTTACATTCCTCTCCATTCCATTACATTACGATCCTGTCCATTCCATTCCAATGCTCTCTATTCCATTCCATTCGATTCCATTACATTCCTCTCCACTTCATTCCTTTGCCTTCCATTCCATTTCATTCCATTCCATTCCTCTCCAGTCCATTTCATTCCATTCTATTCCCTTCCTTTTCATTCCTCTCCATTTCATTC
>NW_007019700.1:0-556 GCF_000164805.1 Carlito syrichta
AAATTAGCCGGGCGTGGTAGCGCACGCCTGTAGTTCCAGCTACTTGGAAGGCTGAGGCGGAAGGATCGCTGGAGCCTAGCAGGGGAGGCTGCGGTGGCCGGGAGCGGCCACTGCACTCCAATCTTGGTGACAGAGTGAGACTCCAACTCAAAAAAAAAAAAAAGAAAGAAATCTTCAAACAATACAGAGTGTATTTTTTTAATTGAGATTATAAGATAGCAAGAACTTATTCACATTTTTTTCTAAAGCCAAGTACAAGAAATAGCCCTCATACATTGATGCAACAGACAGATGAGTTAGAACTCCTATATCCCTTTATTTAACCTTTGATTACATTCTCTGACATTCTTCTGGCTCCAGAATGTTTCCTTAGAGACCACCACATTTCCCAAATGCCTTGGCATATCTGTAAATGAGTAAAACACTGAACTAGAAATCTGGGACAAGGAGGTGTTATTTTCTGTTTTCATAATGTAACCAGTAAGTTCAGATTGCTTTCACAGAGTTGCAGGACTAACTGTATCCACGAAATCAAATGACCTCCTCATTAGGAAAA
>NW_007019701.1:0-681 GCF_000164805.1 Carlito syrichta
TGTCTCAGCATCCCTGCGGCACGCCTCCTTGGCCTCCCTGTGGTGCACTCCTCTGCCTCCCCATGGCATGCATTGCTGGCCTCCCAGTGGGGTGCCTCTGTAGAGTTCCCATAGCATGCTTCCTCAATATGTCCATGGCACGCCTCCTCAATGTCCCTACAGCATGCCTCCTTGGCAACCCCTTGGTGCACCTCCTCAGTCTCATATGGTAAACATCCTTGTCCTTCCTGTGCCACACCTCCTCAACATTCCTGTAGCTTGCATCCTCGATCTCTCTTAAGTGTGCCTCCTGAACATACCCATAGTGTACTTCCTCAATGTTCATGTTCATGTGGCACACATCTTCAACATCTCTGTGGTGCACATCCCTGGCCTACCTGTGGTGTGCATCCTCATTCTCCCCATGGCTTGCCTCCTTGGAATCCACACAGAGTGCTTCTTTGGTGACTTCTCTGCATAATGAGCCTCTTCGATATCATTGTGGCACATCTTATCAGTGTACCTTTGGTGTGCCTTCTTGGCCTACCTATGGTGTGGCTCCATGTCCTCCTCACAGGATGCCTTCTCAGTCTTCCTGTGATGGGTTTCCTCAGCTTCCCCATGGTAATAACTTCTCAAATATCCCATTGTGGTGAAGTTTTTCACTTCCATGGCATGTCTCCTTGGTATTCTGACAGCACA
>NW_007019702.1:0-485 GCF_000164805.1 Carlito syrichta
AGCAATTTGTGTTTTTAAGAATTTTCATAGCTTCCCTGCTTTTAGGTGCTGACTTTGACCCCAGATAGTGTCCTAACTTCTCCCAGTTCATACTCTACTATTAAGGGAAATAAAGTCTCCCCCTCATTGCCATAAACAAAGCAGTTTAGGCTTCCACATCTGTCACTTCAGTTACTGCTCACCCAGGAATCTCAGGCCCTCCCTGTCACAGCAGTCTCATTAAGCTTGTTTCCCTCAGCAAAAATAGGAATACCTGTTGCCAGTTGTTAATGTCCTCCATCATATATTCATCTCCTTACTCCCATAATAGTTTACAAAGGATTTTCAAGTCAATTATCTCATCTAAACTTAACACTGTGAGGTAGTTAGGGTAGGTGTCATTACCAGCCTCAGGCTACAAATGAGGCTCAACAAAGATTACATCAGGAAAATGCATGGCTCAAACCAGCATCTGTGGATGCGGTTGCAAGTTGAAAAGTTTCCCC
>NW_007019703.1:0-1297 GCF_000164805.1 Carlito syrichta
TGGAATGGAGTGGAATAACATGGAATGGAATAAAGAGTAATGGAATGGAGAGTAAAGGAATGTAAAGATATGGAATGGAATTTAGAGTAAGGAATGGAGAAGAATGGGATGGAGAGGAATGGAATGGAAGGGATTGCATAAGAATGAAATGGAATGGAAAGTAATGGAATGAAATGGAGAAGAATGGAATGGGGAAGAGGTGGACGGAATGGAATGGTTAGAAATGGAATGGAAAGGAATGGAATGGAGTGGAATGGGATCAAAGGTAAAGGAATCCATTTGTAAGGAATGGAAAGAAATTGAAATAGATGGAATGTTCTTTAGAGTAATGGAATGGAAATGTATGTAATAGCGAGAAAAGAAATGGAATGGAATGCAGAAGTGTGCAACGGAATGGAGAGATATGGAATGGAATGGATAGGAAAGAAATGGAGAAAAGTGGAATGGAATGGAATGCAATGAAGAGGAATGGAATGGAATGAAATGGAGAGGAAGGTAATGTAGGGGAAGGAATGGAGAGGAACGGAATTGAATCGAATGGAATGGATAGAAATGGAATAGAGTGAAAAAGAAAGGAGAGGAATGGAGTGGAATGGAGAGTAATGGAATACAAGCGATTGGAATGGTATCAAGAGGAATGGAATGGAAAGGAATGAAATGGAATGTTGATGAATGTAAGGAATGTAATATAGTGTATGGCATTGAAATGGAGAGGAATGGAATGAATAGGAATGGAACAGAAGGGAATGGAAAGAAAAGGAATGGGTAGGAAGGGAATGGAAAGTGTTGAACTGGAATGGAATGGAAGGAAGAGGAATAGAATTGGGAGTAATGGAATGGATAGGAATGGAATGGATAGGAATTGAACGGAGAGGAAAGGAGTGGAAAAGAATAGAATTGAATGGAATGGAGAAGAGTGGAATGGATGGAATGCAATGGAATGAAGATGAATGGAATGGAGGGTAATGGAATGGAGTGAAATGGAATGGGGAAGAATGGAATGGAAAGAAATTGATTGGAGTGCAAAGGAGAGGAATGAAATGGAATGTAGTGCAATGGAATAAAGAGGAATGGAATGGAGAGGAATGGATTGGAGAGGATTTGAATGGATAGGAATGGAACGGAATGGAATGGAGAGGAATGGAGTGGAAAGGAATGCAATGGAATGTAATAGAATGGAGTGGAATAGAATGGAATGGAGGGGAGTGGGTTGGAGATTAATGGAATGGAGAGGAATGGAATGGAATGGAGAGGTATCCAAAGGTAAGGAATGGAAAGTAATTAAAAAAGATGGAAT
>NW_007019704.1:0-488 GCF_000164805.1 Carlito syrichta
ATATCACCTTACACCTGTAAGAATGACTTTTATCCAAAAAAAAAAAAAAAGTTAACAAGCGTCTTTGAGGGCTGTGGAGAAAATAGAATGCTCACATGCTGGTAGTGGGAATGTAAATGAGTGTGGCCATTATGGAAAACAGTAGGAGTGTCCCTCAAAAAATAAAAATAGAGCTACCATATAATCTAGCCATCCCACTTCTGGGTATATAGGCAAAGAAATGAAATCAGTATATCAGAGATTTCTGTACTCCCATGTTTATTTCCACATTATTTGAATGGCCAAGACATGGAATTAACTCAAGTGTCCATCAACAGATAAATGAATAAAGAAAATGAACTATATATATATATATATAGACAATGAAATACTATTCAGCCTTAAAAAAGGAAAAAATCCTGTCATCTGTTACAAAATGAATGAAACCAGGGGACATTATGCTAAGTGAAATAAGCCAGGCACAGAAAGACAAATATGACATTGTCTCC
>NW_007019705.1:0-471 GCF_000164805.1 Carlito syrichta
AAATCCAACATTAAACCAAAAACGGGATTATAGAAAAGGCTATGTGAAAGACTCTACCTGAAACATGGTCAGCTAATCCTAAAGGCTCCAGGAATACACAATGGGGAAAATGATGTTAGGAAAATTGAATATCTACATGTAAAATAAATAAATAAATAAATAAATAAGAAGGAGAAATTGGATCATTTTCTTACACAACACACAAAAATCAACTCAAAATAAGTTAAAGATTTAAACATAAGACCTGAAATGGTAAAATTCTTAGAAGAAAAATAACCATGACACTGGACTTAGTAATTATTTCTTGACTATGACACGAAAAACCCAGGCAACAAAGGCAAAAACATACATGTGAGAATACATCAAACTAAGAATTTTCTGCACAGAAAAGTAAACAACCAGCAAAATGGAATGGAAGAAAATATTTGCAAACTATATATTCAAAAATATATTAATATCTAAAAAATATAA
>NW_007019706.1:0-597 GCF_000164805.1 Carlito syrichta
CTGGCTAATTTTTTATTTATTGTAGAGATGAGGTCTCACCAAGTTGCCCAGTCGGGTCTCGAACCCCCAGGCTCAGGCAATCCACGCACCTCAGCCTCCCAAAGTGTGGGATTACAGGCTGAGCCACCGAGCCCGGCTCTATCTATTCATTTATCCTCTATCTATCCACCATCTACCATCTGTCTATTATCTATCTACCTGTTAATGATCTATCCATCTATCATCTAACATCTATCATCTCTCATCAATCAGCCAGTCTATCTATCCATCTATCTAATAATGCATCGAACATCCCTGAGTCTACCTCCCAACCTGAGAACCAGAGCACTGATGACACCTGTATCTACTGTGTCCTTCTCAATTATGTCCTGGTGCTTCTCCCACATGAACTAAACTCTTTCCTGGATTTTGTGTTTACCCTTCCCTTAAACGTTTAAAAATAAATATCAGGGAGCCTGGGCAACATAGCAAGACTCTGTCTCTACAAAAAAACTTAAAAACTTAGCGGAGCATGGTGGCACATGCCTATAATCCCAGCTAATCAGGTGGCTGAGGTGGGAGGATCTCCTGAGCCCAGGAGATCGAGGCTGCAGGGAG
>NW_007019707.1:0-542 GCF_000164805.1 Carlito syrichta
CCCCGTGCTTTACAGCCACGTTGCCCAAGAGTAGTTCTCACTGGTGCATCAGGAGCATCTGTGCTAAACACGCGGTTCCTGGGTGTCTCCCCTGGAGATTCTGACAGGGGCTGAGAGGGAGCCCCAGACTCTTTCACCAAGTGCCCCGGTGTTCCTGATGCCTGTTAAGCTTGGGAGGCCTGGCAGCAAGTGACAGGGTGATGCCAGAGCCCAGTCGAGTCCCAGGGGCTCAGAGGAGGGTCCTGGGGAGGACTTGCCCTTAGCTCCCGTGCCAGAGTGAGGCAACAGCAGAGGCTTAGGACCTGCGCCGCCAGCACCGTTTTCCTGGGAGTTGACACTAGGTGAGCCGTCTTTTCAGGGCCCACAGGTTTCAGGTTCTTGTCTGCAAAGAGACAGATAAAGAGGGAGCCACACACACAGGACCATTTTAGGAAACTTTCATTGCAAATTCCATCCTGCATCTTGATTTTTGAGAGCAAACACTGGAAATACATCTTTGCTAAGAAGCGGAATACAAATGATAGCAAGATACAACTTAGTTG
>NW_007019708.1:0-8335 GCF_000164805.1 Carlito syrichta
CTAACTAATTATGACAGATTGCTAACTCATAAGCCAACTAGTTAAGACAGGTAGCTAACTGGTTAACCAACTACATAATTCAGCTAACTATCTCGTTAGCCTACTAGTTAAGTTGGCTAGCTAAGTCAGCTAGCTAACTCCTAAGCTAACTAGTTAAGTCAGCTAGCTAAGTCTACTACCTACCTACATAGCTAACTAGTTAAGTCAGCTAGTTATTCAGTTAGCTAACTACTTTGCTAACTCTTTAAGTCAGCTAGTTAAGTAAGCTCACTAACTAGTTAAGTCAGCTAGGTAAATAATTGTCAGCTAGCAAAGTCAACTAATTAAGTCAGCTTTCTAACTACTTAAGTCAGCAGGTTAAATCAGCTAGCTAGCTAGTCAGCTAACGGGTTAAGTCAATGGGATGAGACAGCTGGCTAGCTAGTTAGATAACAGGTTAAGTCAACTGGTTGAGTCAGCTAGCTAACTAGTTAGATTATGGCTTGAGTCAGCTGGTTGAGTCAGCTAGCTAGCTAGTTAGCTAACGAGTTAAGTCAGCTGTATGAGTCAGTTGACTACCTTGTTAGCTAACGAGTTAAATCCGTAAATTACGTCAACAAACTAGCAAGTTAGCAAACGAGTAAGCTGACTAGTTTGCTAGTAAGTTAGGTCAACTAACCAGCTAGGTAGTTAACTATTTAAGTCAGCTGGCTAGCTACGTAGCTAGCTAGTTAGCTAACTGTTTAAATCAGTTGCCTAGTTAGGTAACTAGCAGGTTAGTTAACATTTTAAGTCAGGTGGCTAGCTAGGTAGCTAGTTAGTTAAATCAGTTATAAAGTCAGCTTTCCAGTCAACTGAATAGCTAGGTAATGAGCTAGTGAAGTCAGTTGGCTAGCCGGCTGGCTAACTAATTTAGTCAGTTACTTAAGTCAGCTCATATCCAGCAGACTAGCTAGGTAGAGAGTTAGTTAAATCAGTAGGCTACTCAATGGCAAACTAGTTAAGTCAGCTAATTGAGTCAGTTGGCTAGCCAGCTGGCTAGCTGGAAAATCAGCTACTTAAGTAAGCTGGCTAGCCAGCTGGGTAGCTAGGTAGCTAGTTAGTTAAATCAGCTGGATAACCAGCTGGCTATCTGGTTAAGTCAACAAGTTAAGTCAACTGGATATCCAGCTGGCTAGCTACGTAGATAGCTAGTTAAGTCAGCTGGCTAGCCAGTTGGTTAGCTGGTAAATCAGCTATTTAAGTCAGCTGGCCAGTCAGCTGGCTAGCTAGGTAGCTAGCTAGTTAAATCAGCTGGATAGTTCAGCTGGCTATCTGGTTAAGTCAGCAAGTTAAGTCAACTGAATACCCAGCTGGCTAGCTAGGTAGATAGCTAGTTAAGTCAGCAGGCTAGCCAGCTGTCTAGCTGGTAAATCAACTATTTAAGTCAGTTGGCCAGCCAGCTGGGTAGCTATGTAGCTAGCTAGTTAAATCAGCTGGATAACCAGCTGGTTATCTGGTTAAGTCAACAAGTTAAGTCAAATGTATACCCAGCTGTCTAGCTAGGCAGATAGCTAGTTAAGTCAGCTGACTAGCCATATGGCTAACTGGTTAAGTCACCTAGTTAAGTCAGCTCATCAGCTAGCTGCCTCGCTAGTTAAGTCAGTTTGTTAAATCAGCTGGTTAGCCAGCTGGCTAGCTGGTTAAGTCTGCTAGTTAATTCAGCTGGCTCACTAAGTAGTTAGCTAGTTATGACAAATAGTTATGTCAGCGAGTTAGCTAGTTAAGTCAGCTGGCTAGCCAACTGCCTAGCTGGGTAGCTATCTAGTTACGTCATCTGGCTAGCCAGTTGTCTAGCTACTTAAGTTAACTAGTAAAGTCAGCTCGCTTCCAGCAGTTTAGCTAGGTTGCTAGGACGTTAAGTCAGGTCACAAGACAGTCAGCTATGTAGGTAGCTAGCTAGTTATGTCAACTAGTTAAGTTAGCTGACTAGCCAGATGGCTAGCTATGTAGCAAGCTAGTTAATTCAGCTGGCTAGAAAACAGGCCAGTTATTTAATTTAGCTAGATAAGTCAGCTGATTATCCAGCTTGTTAGCTAGGGAGCGAGCTAGTTAAGTCAGCTGTCTAGTCAGCTGTGTAGCTAGGTTGCAAGCTAGGTAAGTCAGTTTGGCTGGCAAGCTGGCTATCTAGTTAAGCCAGCTAGTTAAGTCAGCTGGCTAGCCAGCTGGCTAGCAAGGTAGCTAACTAGTTTAAGTCAACTGGCTGGCCAGCTGGCTAGATACTTATGTCAGCCAATTAAGTCAGCTGGATAGCCAGCTTGCCAGCTAGTTAAATTGGCTAGTTAAGCCAGCTGGCTAACAGACTGGCAGGCTAAGTAGCAAGCTAGTTAATTCAACTGGTTAGTAAGCAGGTCAGCTAATTAATCAGCTAAATTAGGCAGCAGGCTAGCCACTTGTCTAGCTAGGTAGTGAGCTAGTTAATTCAAGTGGCTGGCCAGTTGGTTAGCTCATTAAGTCAGCTAATTAAGTCAGCTGTCAAGTCTGGTGGCTATCTACATAGCAAGCTAGTTATGTCAGCTGGCTAGCCAGCTGGCTGACTACTTAAGACAACTAGTTGAGTCAGCTGGCTAGCAAGTTGGCTAGTTGGTTAAGTCAGCTAGTTAAGTCAAATGACTTGCCAACTGGCTAGCCAGTTTACTCAGCTAGTAAAGTCAGCAGGCTAGATGGGTAGCTGCCTTTTTAAGTCAACCTGCTATCTAGTTAAATCTACTAATTAACTCAGCTGGATACCTAGGCAGCTTGCTAAGTAGCTAGCTAGTTAAGTCAGCCATTTAAATCACCAGGCTATTTAGGTAAGTAGCTAGCTATGCCAACTAGTTCAGTCAGCAGGCTAGCTAGTTAACTCAGCGAGTAAGTCAGATGGCTAGCCAGTTGGCTAGCCAGAAAGCTAGCTAGTTAAGTCACCTGGCTTGCCAGCTGGCTAACTAGCTAAGTCACCTGCATAAGTCAACCAGCTAGCCAGCTGGTTATCTAGGTAGCTAGTTAGTTATGACTGCTGGCAAGCATGCGGGCTTCGCATGCTAGGTAGCTAGTTAGTTAAGTCTGCTGAGTAGCCAGCTGGCTAGTTAGTTAAGTCAGCTAGTTAAGTCAGTTGGCTAGCCACCTAACTAGCTATGTAGGTAGGCAGTTCATTCAGCTGGTTAGCCAGCTGGCTATTTAGTTAAGTGAGCTAGTTAAGTCAGCTGGCTAGACACCTGGCTAGCTAGGTAGTAAGCTAGTTAATTCAGCTTGTTAGCAAGATGGCAAGCAAGTTGAGACAGCTAATTAATTCAGCTGGCTAGCTAGGTAGCGAACAAGTTAAGTCAGTTGACTGGACAGCTGGGTAGTTAATTATATCATCTAGTTAAGTCAGCTGCCAATCCACTTGGCTACGTAAGTAGAAAGCTGGTTAATTCAGCTGGTTAGACAGCTGGCAAACTAGTAAAGTCAGCTATTTGAGTCAGCTAGCTAACCATCTAGCTAGCTGGTTAAGTCAGCTAGTTAAATCAGCTTACTAGCCAGCTGGCTAGCTAGGTAGCTAGCTAGTTAAGTCAGCTGTCTAGCCAGCTGGCTATCTAGTAAAGTCAGCTAGTTAAGTAAGCTGGCTAACCCACTGGGTAGCTAGTTAAGACAACTTGTTAAGTCAGTTGGCTAGTATGATGGCTAGCTGGTTAAAAAGCTAGTTAAGTCAGATTGCTACCATGCTTGCTGGCTAGTTATTTATGCTATATAAGTCAGCTGGCTAGGTAGGTAGATAGCGAGTTAAGTCAGCTAGTTAATTCAGCTAGCTAACAAAATATGTCAGCAAGTTAAATCACCTGGCTAGCTAGACAGGTAGCTAGGTAGTTAAGTCAGCTAGTTAAGTCAGCTGGCTAGCTACCTGGTTATCTAGGTAGCTAGGTATTTAGGTCTGCTGGCTAGCCAGCTGGCTAGCTCGTTAAGTCAGCTAGTTAAGTCAGCTGGCTAGCCAGATGGCTAACTATGCAGCTAGCCAGTTTAGTTAGATGGCAAGCCAGCTGGCTAGCAAATTAAATCAACTAGTTAAGTCAGCTGTGTAGTCAACTAGGTAACTAGGTTGCAAACTAGTTAAGTCAGTTGGATAGCAAGTTGGCTAGCTAGCTAAGTCACTTAGGTAAATCAGTTGTCTTTTCAGCTGGCTAACTAGTAAGCTAGATAGTTAAGTCAATTGGATAGCCATATTGGTAGCTGCTTACGTCAGCTAGTTATGTCACCTGACTGGCCAGTTGACTAGCTAGTTAAGTTGGCTAGTTAACTCCGCTGGCTAGCCAGGTGGCTAGCTAGGTAGCAGGCTAGTTAACTCAGCTGGTTAGCAATCAGGTCAACTAATTCATCAGCTAGTTTAGTCAGCAGGCTAGCCAGCTGGCTAACTAGGTAGCAAGCTAGTTATGTCAGGTGGCTTGCCAGCTGGTTAGCTAATTAAGTCAGCTAATTAAGTCAATTGTCTAGCCAGGTGACTAGCTAGGTAGCGAGCTAGTTAAGTCAGCTGGCTAACCAGCTGGTTAACTAGTTAAGACAGCTGGGTGAGTCAGCTGGCTAGTCAGTTGGCAAGATGGTTAAGTCAGTTTGGTAATTCATCTGACTAGTCAGCTGGTAAGTTATGTAGCTAGCTGTGTAAGGTGTTGTCTACCCAGTGGCTAGCTGGTTAATTTTGCAAGTTAAGTCAGCTGGATAGTCAGCTTCATAGCTAGGCTTCTACCTACTTATGTCAGGTGTCCAGCCAGCTGGCTAGTTAGGTAGTCAGCTTCATAGCTAGGCTTCTACCTACTTATGTCAGGTGTCCAGCCAGCTGGCTAGTTAGTTAGGTCAGCTATGTACGTTAAGTGGTGAATCAGCTGTCTAGTTTGTTAATTCATCTATTTGAGTCAGTGAGTTAACCATCTGGCTAGCTGGTTAACTCAATTAACTAGCCAGCTGGCTAGCTAGTAAATCAGCTAGTTAATTAAGCTGACTAACCGGCTAGGTAGCTAGTTAAGTCAGCTCATTAAGTCAGTTGGTTTGCCAGCTGGCTAACTAGTTAAAAAGCCAGGTAAGTCTGATGGCTGGCAAGTTTGCTAGTTAGTTATTTCAGCTAGTTAAGTTGCTGGCTAGATTGGTAGCTAGCTAGTTAAGCAGATAGTTAATTCATCTAACAGGCTAGTTAAGTCAGCAAGTTAAATCATCTAGCTAGCTAGATTGCTTGGTAGGTAGCTAGCTAGTTAAGTCAGCTAGTTAAGTCAGCTGGCTGACTGTGTAGCCACCTAGTTAAGTCAACTAGTTATGTCAGCTGCCTACACAGTTGGTTAGATAAGTAACAAGGTATTGAAGTCAGTTGGCAAGCCAGTGGGCTATGTAGGTACCTAGCTGTTTAACTCAGCTGGCTAGCCAGCCAGCTAGCTGGTTAAATCAGCTAATTAAGTCAGCTGGCTAACCAGCTGGCTAGCTAGGTCGGTAGGCAGTTAAGTCAGGTGGCTAGCAAGAGGGCTAGCTAGTTAGTTGAGTTAGTTAACCCAGCTGGATAACTAACTGGATAGATAAGTAGCTAGCTAGTTAAGTCAGCTGGCTAGCAAGCAGGCCAGCAAGTTAAGTAAGCTAGATAAATCACCTGGCTAGCCAGCAAGCTAGCTAGATATCAAGCTAGTTAAGTCAGTTGGCTAGCAAACTTGCTATCTAATTAAGTCTTCTAGTTAAGTCAGCTGGCTATCCAGTTGGCTAGTTAGGTAGTGATCTAGTTAAATCAGGTGGCTAGCCAGCTGGCCAACTCGTTAAGTTATCTAGTTAAGTCAGCTAGATAGTAAACTGGCTATTTTGGGAGCTACTAATTAAGTAGCTGGCAAGCCAACTGTCTAGCTTGTTAAGTTAGCTAATTATGTCAGTTGACTGCATAGGTTGCAAGCTAATTAAGTCAGCTAGTTAAGTAAACTGGCTAGAAAGTTAAGACAGCTAGTTAAGCCAGCTGGCTAGCCAGCTGACTATCTGTGTATCTAGCTAGTTAAGTCAGTTGGTTAGCAAACTGGTTCATTAGTTATGTTGCCTAGTTAAGTCAGTTTGTTAGCCAGTTGGTTAGCTAGGTAGCTATGTAGTTAAGTCAGGTGGCAAGCCAGCTGGCTATGTAGGTAGCTACCTAGCTTCGTCAGTTGGCTAAGCAGCTTGGTAGCTAGTTAAGTCAGCTAGTTAACTCATCTGGCTAGCCAACTGGCTAGCTGGTTAAGGCAGATAGCAAGTCAGCTGGCTAGCCAGCTGGCTAGATAGCTAGCTAGCAAGCTAGTTAAGTCAGATGGCTAGCCACCTGTCTAGCTAGGTAGCTAGCTAGTAATATCAGCTGGCTATCCAGTTGGCTATCTGATGAAGTAAGCTAGTTAAGTCAGCTGGCTACCCAGCTGCCTATCTAGGTAGATAGCTAGTTGTCAGCTGGCTACCTAGTTGGCTAGCAGGTTATGTCACCTTGTTAATTAAGTTCACCAGTCAGCTGCCTAGCTAGTTAAATCTGCTAGTTACGTCAGCTAGTAGCCAGCTGGCTAGCTGGTTAAGTCAGCTCGTTAAGTCACCTGGCTAGACAGGTATCTAGCTAGTAATGTCAGATAGTTATGTCATCAAACTAGCTATTTAAGTCAGCTATTTAAGTCAACTCGCTAGCTAGTTAATTCAGTTAAGCTACCTAGTTAAGTCAGCTGGCTAGCCAACTGGTTGGCTATGTTGCTAGGTAGTTAAGTCGGGTGGCAAGTTAGCAGGCTATGTTGGTAGCTAGCTAGTTATGTCAACTAAATAAGTCAGCTGGCTATCCAGCTGTCTAGCTATTTGGCTAGCTATTTAAGTCTACTAGCTAGCCAGCTGGCTAGCTGGTTAAGTCAGCTAATTATATCAGCTGTCAAGCCAAATGACTACCTAGCTAGCTAGCCAGGTTAGTTAGCTGGCTAGCAAGCAGGCCAGCTATTTACGTCTGCTAGTTAATTCAGCTGGCTAGCCATCCTGTTAGGTAATTAAGTCATCTAGTTAAGTCAGCTGGCTACCCAGTTGGTTAGCTATGTAGCAAGCTAGTTAATTCAGCTGGCAAGCAAGCAGGCAAGCTATTTAAGTCTGCTAGTTAAGTCAGGTGGCTAGCCAGCTGGCTAGCTAGGTAGCAACCTAGTTAAGTCAGTTGTCTCGCCAGCTTGCTAGCTATTTAAGTCAGCTAGTTAAGTCAGCTGGCTAGTCAGCTGGGTGGCTAGGTAGCAAGCTAGTTAAGTCAGCTAGCTAGCCATATGGCTAGCTAGTTAAATCAGGTGGTTAATTCAGCTGTTTAACCAGCTGGTTAACTAGGTAGCTACCTTATTAAGTCAGCTGGCTAACTAGCTGGCTAGATGGTTAAGTCAGGTAGTGAAGTCAACTATACAGCTAGCTGGATAGCTAGTTAGGTTGCTAGTTAAGTCAGCTGGATAGCCAGCTGGCTAGCTTGTTAAGTCAACTACTTAAGTCAGCTGTCAAGCCAAATAGCTAGCTAGGTAGCTATCCAGTTTATTTTGCTGGCTAGCCAGCTGGCTAACAAGTTAAGTCAGCTAGCTGAGTCAGCTGTCTAGCCATCTGGGTAGCTGGGTTGCAAGCTAGTTAAGTCATCTGGCTAGCAAGCTTGCTAGCTACTTAAGACAGCTAGGTAAGTCAACTGGCTAGCCAGCTGGCTAGCTTGGTAGCTAGCTAGTTGTCAGCTGGCTAGCCAGCTGGCTAGCTACTTATGTAAGCTAGTTAAGTCGGCTGGCTACTCAGCTGGTTAGTTTCTTAATTCGGCTAGTTAAGTCTGCTGGCTAGCCGGCTGGCTAGCTAGGTAGCAAGCTAGTTAATTCAGCTGGTTAGCAAACGGGTCAGCTAATAAATCAGCTAGTTTAGTCAGCAGGCTAGCCAACTGGCTAGCTAGGTAATGAGTACTTTAAGTCAGGTGGCTGCCAGCTGTTTAGCTAATTAAGTTGTCTAACTATGTCTGCTGTCTACTCAGGTGACTAGCTAGGTAGTGAGCTAGTTAAGACAGCTGGCTAGCCAGCTGGCTAACTAGTTAAGACAGCTAGTTGAGTCAGCTGGCTAGCCAGGTGGCTAGCTGATTAAGTCAGCTAGTAAGTTAACTGACTAGCCAGCTGGCCAGCTAGGTATCTAGCTAGGTATGGTGCTGTCTACCCACTGGCTAGCAGGTAATTTTGCAAGTTAAGTCAGCTGGGTAGCCAGCTGGATAGCTAGGTATCTACCTAGTTAAGTCAGCTGTCTAGCCAGCTGGCTTGCTAGTTAAGTGAGCTAGTTAAGTTAGCTGGCTAGCTAGCTAAGTCAGCTTGTTAACTCAGCTGGATAGCCGGCTGGCTAGCTATTTAAAAAGCTAGTT
>NW_007019709.1:0-474 GCF_000164805.1 Carlito syrichta
ATCCACAATGAAATTTAGAGCTGGTTTCTTTCCATCTTTTGTCTCTCATTCTCAGTGTGTGTTGTGTCCCGAGTCTGGATTATGTCATGGTTGCAGATGGCCAGAGCAGCCCACTTTTCGTAAATAGTCAGAGAGACATGAAGCCTGACCTTCAATCATGGGATCTAATGTTTTCCCCTTAGTCTGATTGGACCTACTGAAGTGCCATACTTCTCCCTTGGATCAATAAGGGTCACAAGGGAAATGGCAAACACAAATGTGAGGAGTAATAGAGAGGAGTGGGGAGGTGACAGATTGAGGGGTCTTCTTATGACTGGGAGTGAAGTCAGCTTCCTCGGAAGAACAAATCTTTGCTAAGTGGTGAGTGCACCTAGAGAAAGTTGGGACACTCTTAGGAACAAAAAAGAAGAAAATTGCTAGAAAGAAGTTAGCCATAGCTACTACAGCTGGTCCCTGTATTTGAGCAGAAAATTA
>NW_007019710.1:0-773 GCF_000164805.1 Carlito syrichta
AAACCCCAGGACAAAGCCAACCCTCCCCTCAGCCCACATGCCACTGTGGTGGGGCAGGGGTGGGATGCCCCAGGACTTTGGGTGCTCCTGGCAAGACCCCTCCCACAAACCTCACAAGCTCACCATCGTTTTCTGCCCTGAGCTCAACCAGCAGACTCACCTCACTGAGTTCTCAGCTCTGTCTCAGTTAGGGCTGCTGTAGGAAGCACCCTCGATAAGGGCGGCTTATAAACAACAGAAACATGTCACTCACCGTTCTGGAAGCCCAAGGTCAAGGTACCAGCAGGCCTGCTGTCTGGGGAGGGCCTGTTTCCTGGTTCACAGATGCCCGTCTCGTGTGTCCTCACATGGTGTCAGACGGCAAGGCAGCTCTCTGGGGTCCCTTTTGTAAGGGCACTAATCCCACCCATCAGGGCTCCACCCTCATGACCTAATCACCTCCCGGAAGCCCCGCCTCCTGACACCATCACTTGGGGGGGTCAGGATTTCAGCATCCAAATGGGGAGAAGACACGTTCAGTTGATTGCACCTACAGAAACCCTAGGATCCCCCCCAAGACCCTTTAATACCCACCATCACACCCAAACATCCTCCTTTGACCTCATCTCCCTTTCTAACTTCCAAAACTGTCCCTCTGTGGCCCCTGGACCTCCTGCCGGTGACGCATAAAATCTTTCTATTCCCTCAACCTCTGCTCTGAACACTTATTTCCTGTTCGAAATGAGACCTGACTCTCCTCTCTGCCTGCCTGACACTGTCGGGTGAAGACTTTT
>NW_007019711.1:0-480 GCF_000164805.1 Carlito syrichta
AGTAGGGCCGTGTCGTTGTGAGAGTCTGTAAGAGAGGGGCTGCATAAGAGGAGATCATCTTCATATTGAAGTAGAGTGGATTTTGAGAGTGATAGGAGTGTGAGGTCTACTGCCAATGTCTGACCGAAGAGGTGAGGACTATCTCGAAATCCCTGTGGGAGGACTGTCCATGTGAGTTGTTGGGAGTGGCGGGAAATGGGGTCGGTCCAGGTAAAGGCAAAAATGTCTTGGGAGTCAGCTGCCAAGTGAATGGTGAAGAATGCGTCTTTGAGGTCTATGACTGAAAAATAAGTTGCCGTTGGAGGAATGGTGGACAAGATGGTATAGGGGTTGGGGACTAGTGGGTGGATGGGGAGAACGGTTGCATTTATTTGTCAGAGGTCTTGGACAAGCCGGTAGGTTCCGTCACGTTTTATGATGGCCAGAATGGGAGAATTGTAAGGCGAGTTGGTGGGTCTCAAATACCCCTTCTGTAGCAGG
>NW_007019712.1:0-2368 GCF_000164805.1 Carlito syrichta
GCCATACTGGTTTGCTGAACTACCTAATCCACCAAATTGTTGGCAAATTAATTAGCTGTCCTAACTAGTTGGCTGACTAGTTAGCTGAGCTAACATATCAGCTGACAATTTGGCCGATTAGTCAGCCAATTGGTTAGCTGAATCCACTAGTTGGCCAGCTAGTAGGCTGACCAGTTAGCTGACTTAACTAGTCAGCCTACGAGTGAGCCAAGTGAGCTGAATCAACTAGTCTGCTGGTGAGTGAGCCGACTTGTCAGCTGACTTTACTAGTCGACCACTAATTGAGCCTACTCATCACCTGACATATCTAGTCGTCCAGCATGTGAGCTCGCTGATCAGCTGAATTTAGACTGCTGGTGAGTGAGCCAACAACTCAGAAGATTTAACTAGTCCACCAGTGATAGAGCTGACCGGTGAGCCAACTTAACTAGTTGGCTGGACAGTGAACCAACAAGTGAGCTGCCTTAACTAGTCCACTGGCAAGCAAGCTGATCCATTATCTGACTTAAATAGTCGGGTGATGAGGAAGCCAATTAGTTAGCTGACTTATTGTTCTGTGAGTGACCCGAGAAGTTTGTCGACTGGTTGGCAGGTGAGTGAGCCAACTAGTTAGCTGACCTGATGGAAAGTGAGCGAGCCCAATAGTTAGCTGACCAGATAGCTGAGTTGCTAGCAGACTAGATAGCTAAGTAACTAGCTGATTTGCTAACTGACAAGACTAGCTAACTGACTAGATAGCTGGCTATCTAGCTGACAAACCTAGCTAGCAGAAAAGCTAACTATCTCTCTATCTTGCTGACTTAACTAGCTAGCAATCTGGCTACTGGCTAACTGACTTAACTATCTTGCTAAGTAGCTAGCTGTCTAGCTAGCTGACTTAACTAGCTAGTTGACTAGCACCCTTACTAGCTAGCTGACTTAACTAGAAAGCTGGATAGTTAGCTGATATGCTAGTGGACTTAGCTAGCTGACTAGCTTGTTGGCTGTCTTGCTGGCTAGCCAGCTACCTTAACAAGCTAGCTACCTGGTTGGCTAGACGGCTAGCAAGCTGGCTTAACTAGCAACCTGCCTGGCTGACTAGGTGGCTAAGCTGCCAGCTAGCTAGCTAGCGGGATGACCACCTGGCTAGCAAGCTGGGATAAAAAGCCAGCCATCTGTCTGGAGAGTGGGACAGTCAGTCAGCTTAACTAGCCAGCCACCCTGCTTTTCAGCCCCCTATCCAGCAGGCTTAACTAGCTGGCCACCTACTGACCAGCCTAATAACAAGCCAGTTTAACTTGCCAATCACCTAGCTAGGTAGCTGGCTAACCAGCTGACTTAACTAGCTGACTTAACTTGATAGTCATCCAGCTAAACTAACTAGCCACCTAGCTAGCCAGCTAGCTACCCAGGTCATTTAACTAGCTGACTTTACTAGCTAGCCAGCCAGCTAGTCAGTTGACTTAATTAGCTAGCTACCTACCTAGCCAGGTGGCTACCCAGCTGACTTAACTCCCTGATTTAACCAGCTAGCCAGCTAGTTAGCCAGCTGACTTAACTAGTGAGATACCTAGCTAACCAGTTGACTTGCCACTTGAATTAACTGGAAGAGTTATCCAGCTAGTCAGCTGGCTAGCCAGCTGACTCAATTATCTGACATAACTAGTTAGTCAGCTGGCTAGCCAGCTTACTTAACTAGCTGCCATCTCCAACTAGCCAGGTGGATAGTTACCAGACTTAACCAGCTTCCTACTGACATATACCGCTGGCTTGCCTACTGAACTAACTACCTAGCTACCTAGCTAATCAGCTGGCTAGCAAGCTGACAACTAGGTGAATTAACTGGCTAGCGAGATGGCTAGCCAGCTGACTTAACTAGCTAGCTATCTAGCTAGGCACCTGGGAAGCCAGAATAATTAATTAGCTAACTTAAATAACTAGCTAAATGGTTAGCCAGTTTAATTAACTAGTTTGGTACCTAGCTATAAGGTTGGCTAGCCAGCTGACTTAACAAGTTGACTTAACCATCTAGCCAGCTGGCACAACTAGCAGACTTAACTAGTTACCAGCTGGCTACCCAGCTAACTTAACTAGCTCTTTACCTAGCTAGAAAGCAGGCTAGTCAGCAGACTTAAGTAGCTGACTTAATTAGCTAACAAGCTGGCTAGCCAACTGACTTAACAAGCTCACTACCTAGGTAGCCAGTTGGTTAGCGAGCTGACTTAATAGCTGAATAAACCGGTGGCCTGCTTGCCAGACAGCTGAATTAACTAGCTTGCTATACGGCTAGCCAGCTGGCTAGCCAGATGACTTAACTAGGTGACTTAATTAGCTAGCCAGGTGATTAGCCATCTGACTTAATTAACAAGCTACCTAGCTATCCAGTTGC
>NW_007019713.1:0-524 GCF_000164805.1 Carlito syrichta
AAAAGCAAGAAAGAGAATATTCGAAGAAAGTGGATGTAAAGAATCTGATTGTATAAAAAATGCATAAAAGGCTGGGCTCGGTGGCTCAGCCTGTCATCCCAGCAGGGGTGAAAGGATCATCAGAGCCCAGCAAGTCGACACTGGGGTGGCCGTGAGTGTGCCACTGCACTGTAGCCTGGGTGACAGAGTGAGACTCCGACTCAAAAAACAAAACAAAACAAAAAAACGCTTAAAAGATAGAAGGAAATCTATCACGGTACTCATATTTGTCTCTGGGTGGTGTGAATTACAGGCGGTGTCTTTTCTCATTTCTTTTTCTCTCCCATTTCCTTTGGTTCCTTTGTCTCCATTTGGGAAGGCAGTCAGATAGGAGCTGGGGCTTTGGGCATGAAGCCCGGTGGCGTACCAGCCATGTGACCCATTTGCTTATGTCTCTGCGTCCTCCCCACAGCTCTCTCTGCACAGTGACTGATTTTCTGAAACCTCCTCCCCGGCCCTGCTTGGGAAGCTGGTAAGTTCAAAGC
>NW_007019714.1:0-459 GCF_000164805.1 Carlito syrichta
AAAAAAAAAAAAAAAAAAAGAGAATTGCCTGAGTCCAGGAGTTCATGACCAAGACCAACCTGGGCAACTTGACGAGCCCTAGTCTCTATAATAAGTTAAAAAAAAAAATTAGCTGGGCGTGATGGCACATGCCTGTAGTTCCAGCTACTTGGAAGTCTGAGGTGGAAGGATCTCCTGAGCCCAGTGGGCTGAGGCTGAGGTGGCCATAATAGTGCCATTGTACTCCTACTCGAAGGAAAAGAAGGAAGGAAGGAAGGAAAGAAAGAAAGAAGAAAAAGTATACAAATGTATTTAATACAAGTTTTAGATGGCACAGATATCTTCATAAGGAAATGAAAATTCAAAAACACAGTTAAAAATGAATTCATAGGCTGGGCATGGTGACTCAAGTCTGTAATCCCAGCACTTTAGGAGGCTGAGGCTAGAGGATTGCCTGAGCCCAGGGATTTGAGGCCAGCC
>NW_007019715.1:0-457 GCF_000164805.1 Carlito syrichta
AAAAAAAAAAAAAAAAAAAAAAAAAAAAAAAAAAAAAAAAAAAAAAAAAAAAAAAAGGCTAATAAATGTTTCCTCTAGAAAACAGCTGGCTGCCCTATTCTGACTTGAGTGGAAAGATAATGAAAATGCTTTATTTCATTTACAGACAATGCTAATGAGGAAGAGTTGGAAAAGATCAAGTAAGGTAATTCTTAGCATGTGATCTTTCAGCTTTTCTTGTTGAGAAGAACTATCATCTGCTTCCCCCAATCTCTCTAATCTCTCTTTAAATTGTAACACAAGATTTCATCACTATTCCATTGTTATTTTTTTCCCATAAACTTTAAGCAAACCATGTGGTGCTTTTTAAATAAACAGAAATCAACCTGATCAATGTCATCCAAATCATCCCTTTGCGCTTCTCCGGTCACTTTTCAACATCATTCTCAACATCTGGTCTTGACTCTATGTGCAAACA
>NW_007019716.1:0-457 GCF_000164805.1 Carlito syrichta
ACTCCTCTGTGATAGGTGCCCTGGTGTCTGCCCTCCTTTTTGATGAGTTATCTCTTCTCAGTGCCCCAATGAGTGAATTGGTGTTCCAATGACTAACTCTTTTCCATTATGTATGCCTCAGTTGCTGTATCTCCCAGTGATTGATGCTCCCTGATAATGGTTGACCCAGTGGCGAAACTTTCACTGTGAAGAATTTCCCACTTAATGGGCCTCCTCCAAAATGGATGCCCTATTGACTGTCCTTCCACTGTGATGGGTGACTTTATAATTGGGTCTCCTTCATAATGTGTGCCACAGTGGCTAGTTATTCTGTGTGCTTGATGTTTCAGTAACTGGCCTTCGTATATGATGGGTTCCACTGTGATTAACCCTTCTCTGTGATGGGTGCTACAGAAATTAGATTTCCACCACGATGGGTGCCCCAGTGTTTGAACCGTCTCTGTGATTTTTGCCTCTG
>NW_007019717.1:0-517 GCF_000164805.1 Carlito syrichta
TCTCATTTATAATTTATTTTTTTACTTGTTGGAATATATTTGTATGGTAACGGTAACTTCTAGGCAAATATCGGCATATGCCACTCTATTTTTTTCACTTTATTTGGAGCTAATAATAGTTTGATGCCTATTCTTCTATTGTTAGACAAAAGTGTTCTATAAATGTCAAAAAGGTAAAGTTGATTAATAACTATCCTTTAAGTTTCCTAATTTTCTATATTTTCTTTCTATTAATTGGAGAAAAAAGTTGAAATCTGTGAGCAAATTTGTGGGTTTTTTTTCTTGCAGTTCTACCAATTTTGTGTCATATACTTTGAAGTTCTGTTATTAGATTTTAAAAACATTTAGAAGTGTATGTTCACTAATTGAATTTGTAACTTTATCATTTTTAAATCACTCTCTTTATCTCTGGGAATAGTCTTTATTTGAAATCTTTGTCTGATAATAATATAGCCATCACAGGTTTTTTGGTTTTTGTTTTGATTTTTGCTAGTATGGCATATTTTTTCAACTTCTT
>NW_007019718.1:0-655 GCF_000164805.1 Carlito syrichta
GAGTTAACTAGCTGTCTTAATCAGTTGGATAGTGAGTTAGTTAGGTGACCTAACTTATTGACGGATGATGCAGATGACTACCTATCTGGTTTAACACGTTGGCTGACTACTCGGTTGACTTGTTAGCAGGCTTCACAGGTCGGCCATCTAGTTGGTTGATTAATTAGTTGAGTTAATTAGTTGACTGACTAGTTGGCCCACAAGTTAGCTCATTTAACTAGTTGGCTGGCTAGTTTGCTCACCTAACTAGTCCGCTGACTATTTGGCTGACTATTTAGCTGACTTAACTAGTTGGCAAACCAGTTAGGGGGCCTAACTTGTCAGCTGATCAGTTGGCCAACAAGTTGGCTGATTGGTTAGCTGACTTAAATAGTTGGCCGGCTAGTCAGCCGACCGGTTAGCTTACTTAACTTTTCAACCGGCGAGTGAGCCCATAGGTGAGCTGACTTAACTAGTCAGCTGGCGAGTGAGCCGACTGGTCAGCTGACGTAACTATTCAGTCAACGAATGAGTCGACTGGTCACCTGACTTAACTAGTTAGCCGGTGTGTGACCTGACTGGTCAGCTGACTTTAGTCAGATAGTGAGTGAGCTGCATGGTCATAAGAGTTAACTAGTCAGCCGGCTAATGAGCTGACCGGTCAGCTGACTTAACT
>NW_007019719.1:0-566 GCF_000164805.1 Carlito syrichta
GATATGTAATTATGTTTTTGACTTGTATTTTTCCTAAAGAGTAATGATGTTTCCCAATAACTTTCACGCCCTTGTTGGTCATTTGTGTATCTCTCTTTTTTTTTTTAGTTGGAGTCTCACTCCGTTGCCCAGGCTGGAGTGCAGTGGCCACCCCAGTGTTGACCTGCTGGCCTCCAGCGATCCTTCCACCTCAGCCTTCCAAATAGCCAGAACTACAGGCGTGCGCTACCATGCCCAGCTAACTTTTTATTTATTGTCGAGATGAAGTCTCACTAAGTTGCCCGAGCTGGTCTTGAACCCGCAGGCTCAGGCAATCCACTTGCCTGGGCCTCCCAAAGTGCTGGGATTACAGGCTGAGCCACCGAGCCTGGCCATTTGTGTATTTTCTTTGGAGAAATAACTATTCAAATCTTTTGCCCATTTAAAAACTGAACTGTTATTCTTTTGTTATTAAGTTATGAGTTATTTATATATTCCAAATCTAAGACCCTTATCAATCTATATGATTAGCAAGCATTTTCTCTCATTCTGTAAATTGTATTTTCTACTTTTTTTTTTTTTTTTTG
>NW_007019719.1:586-3762 GCF_000164805.1 Carlito syrichta
AGGCGGGTCTCGAACCCGCGGGCTCAGGCAATCCACTCACCTCAACCTCCCAAAGGCACGGGATTACAGGCTGAGCCACCGAGCCCGGCTTCTACTTTTTTTTTTTGAGTTGGAGTCTCACTCTGTTGCCCAGACTGGAGTGCAGTGGCCGCTCCCGGCCACCGCAGCCTCGACCTGCTGGGCTCCAGCGATCCTTCTGCCTCAGCCTTCCAAGTAGCCAGAATTACAGGCATGCGCTACCACGCCCGGCTGATTTTTTGATTTCTTGTAGAGATGAGGTCTTGCTGCCCAGGCGGGTCTCGAACCTGCGGGCTCAGGCAATCCACTCACTTCAGCCTCCCAAGGCGTGGGATTACAGGCTGAGCCACTGAGGCTGGCTTTTTCTACTTTTTTGATGCACAAAGTTTGGTTCGTTTTGGTTAACATCTAATTTATCTATTTATCTTTTGTCGCTCATTTTCCTGGTGTCATATTTAAGAATCCATTGCCAAATCTAAGATCACAAAAGTTCAAACTGGTGTTTTGTTTTGTTTTTAGTTGGAGTCTCACTCTGTCCTCCAGGCTGGAGTGCAGTGGCATGCTCTCGGCCACCGGAGCCCCGACCTGCTGGGGTCCAGCAAACCTACCGCCTCAGCCTTCAAAGTAGGTAGAACTACAGAAAAACTTTACCACACGCAACTAGATTTTGTGATTTACTGTAGAGATGAGGTCTCACCAAGTTGTCCAGGCTGGTCTCGAACACCCAGGCTCAGGCAATCCTATCACCCTGGCCTCCCAAAGTGCTGGGATTACAAACTGAGTCACCATGTCCAGTCCAATGTTTTCTTCAAGGAGTTTTATGGTCATCTCTTATATTTTGTTGATCAGTTTTGAATTAACTCATGTTATCTAGTGTAAAATATGAGTCCAACTTCATTCTTTCACATGAGGATATTCAAATATCCCAGCACCATTTGTTGAAGAGACAATCCTTATCCCCATGGAGTGTTCATCCTTATGCAGGTACCACATTGTTTTGATTACTACAACTTTGTAGTATGTTCTGAAGTCAGGAAGTGTGAGCTGCCAACTTTTGTCTTCTGTTTTAGCTTTTACATTTACATTCATAATTCATCTTAAGCCAATTTTTGTAAACGGTGTGAGGTGGGGGTTCTTTTATCTTCAAGGATATCCAGTTGCCACAGAATAATTTGTTGAAAGGACAAGCTTGAAAAGACAAGACTTTTTTTCATTATTCATTCCTAACACATTCTGAAAGCTTACTAAGTATGAGGCACTTTGCATGTGTCATGTAATGTACGCTTCACAGCAACACTGTAAGGCAGGTACCGTAACCTATTTCAGTTGTGTGGGAAATAAAGCATAAAGCTAAGCAACATACACAAAATCTGTCAGTATGTGAAAGGTTAGGGACTAAAATCCAAGTCTGTCTAACGCCAAAGTCTGTGCTGGGAACTCCTGCGTACCTGGCTCCTGGCTGCCCCTCAGCCAGCAGGACAGCGACTCCCTGCCCCTTCTTTAGACTCCTCCACTGCATTTCCTTCTTCCAAACCTTCCTGCCTTCTTCAAAGTCTTGTTCCTGCCCTTAACATGCACATGCATCTGTCTTTTTCAGGTGTCAGACTCTTTCTCATGATGGGTTTTTCTACACTAAGCTTACATCATAAGACATTACTCTATGAGCAAAAAAGTCACAGCGAACTTAGAGCAAATGGAGAAAGTTCAAATTTAATCTGTATTTTATTGATTGAAAAAAAGGTCTTCCAGACAGAAAAGGCATAAAACTATTTAGACAATACTACAAGCAGGCCAGGCGTGGTGGCTCGCACCTGTAACCCCATTACTTTGGGAGGCCGAGTCAGGACTGCTTGAAGCCAGCAGTTTGAGGCCAGCCTGGGCAACATAGCGAGACTGTTTCTACAAAAAATACAATTCAAAAAAGTTAGCCAGGTGTAGGGGCGTACACCTGCAGTCCTAGCTACTTGGGAGGCTGAGGTAGAGGATGAACTCAGGAGTTTGAGGCCGCAGAGGGGGATGATCAAGCCACTGCACTCCAGTAGCCTAGATGACAGAGTGAGACTCTGTTACACACACAAAAAAAGAGCCACAAATTTCTCCATATCCAGTGATGCTCACCTTGAGCTCCCTATTTAATACTGCAAACTCCTCTTTTCCTTCTACGCTATGGATTCCCTTTATCTGCTCTACTTTCTTTTTTCCATGATGCGTATTACCTTATAAAATAGCACATAGCTTACGTATTTATTAATAATTTATAGACTATCTCTCTATTGGAATGTAATTTGCAGGAGAGCAATTTTATTCACTTAGGTATCCCAGGTACGTAGAATATTGCCTGACACACTGCAGGCATGCAGTAAAAACTTGATAAGTGAATAAATGAATGTTTTCACATACTTGTCACAATTAGGTTAATAGCAGCAATTTTCGAAGACTAAGTACATCCTGCCCAAGAACTGGGAATTGGAATCTGATCCTGTAATCATAACACCATTTTAGTTAGAAGTGTCCCAGATATAAGCGCTTAAAAACAAGTCAACACACTATTCAGCCTCTTAACTGCCATTAGATCAAACTTGATCCAGGAGATCCCAGAGGCTAGGACTGGGTTGGGTGTACACGCGGTCATTATTCCTTTCTAGACCTCAGAAATCCTTTTAATATTAGTGTTAACGTTGAAGTATATGGCCTTGAAACTGATCAAGAGCAACCTTCCAAGTGAGATAAATGTCCTGGAAAATCAGCATAATGATAGTTAAGTAGCTTAGCATTGTACCCGAGTCCCAAAATGCCTTGGGTTTCCATCATTTTAATCTCCAGCGGGGAACTCCATGCAGGAAACTAACCTCTGACTTTTCCAGAAGCCCAGTGAGATTTTCATCCGTGATCACAACGCCTGGGTGTCCGCCTGGGGTGCAACAGGAAGCCGGGCCGAGGCTGTGGCAGGCGCGTGGTGTCTCTTTCCCGAGGCACGAAGAGTGACTTGAAAGAGGCTCGAAGAACGGGCTCTGCACGTTTTCTTGGCCTGCCTTCCCGGGGTGAGTGAGACGAGGAAGAGGTCAAGACTTCCTTGCATTCCCGCGGCCGCACCCAGGATGCCGCTCACGAACCCCTCAGAGCAAGCCCCGCGGGAGAAACGCGGGGGAGGGGGCGCG
>NW_007019719.1:5012-10012 GCF_000164805.1 Carlito syrichta
TTTACGTCTGAAGTGCTGCTAGCGCGTGACACAGTCGCCAGCCTGCCTTCCGGTCCGTCGACACGTGTTGCGCAACCGGAATTCGACGCCTTCCACTCGTGTCTCTCGATTTGAGCAGACATCGCAGAATCGATTTCCTCCCCTCACATTAATGATATGGAATTTATCGTCCAGTCTGTTGCCTGAAGACAACGTGGAAGGCCACGCTTGTGAGCCCCGAAAACCACTTCTCAGCTGATCAGTCAGAAGCTCGACACAGTTCACATGGGACAGAGGTTTTTCTTTTCTTCATAGCTGGTACCGCATGTAGGAGTTAACACATATTTCTACTCCCCAGAAGAGTAATTTTAAAGATTTTCACACACACACAAAACCAATATGTAGAAGTATATTGGTCCACACAGCTCACATTTGCAGTATAGTTTAGCATTTTTTCAGGCTTTCCCGCAATATTTCCACCACATAATGTCCTTGTGATCAATTTCTTTCCTGCAGGATCCCACGTGCTGAGAACCGCAACAATCCTTTTGTCCTTCCATAAGATGATTCTTCCTATATGCTACTGTTTGTTTTTCATGAAAAACTTCGGCTTTTTGATTTGTGCTGGCATTCCCTTTCAGTTGTCTTTGTGCGAGTAAGATGACATTTCATTTTTAGTAGCTCTTCTGCTGGGACAATACTAGTGTAATATCTGTCAGTGAACGTGTGGTATCCTGCTGCATTGGGAACTTTTTCCAACAACTTTTGATCTGAGTGTAATGGAATCCTGGTGCTTACCAGACGATCGGCTTGAATGGTGTTTTGGGATGTTACGCTGCCACAGTAGAGAAGTATTGAAAAAAGATAGTGTTTTTGAATCAGCTAGCTAGCTCGCAGTCCCCAACCGTTTGCGCATCAGGGACCAGTTTCGTAGAAGACAATTGTTCCACGAGCAGGGTAGGGATGTGGGGGAATCATCAGGTGTTAGGCTCTCATAAGCAGTGCGCAACCTAGATCCCTTGCATGCTCAATTTACAATAGGGTTCACGCTTCTGTGAGAATCTAATGTCGCACTGATCTGACAGAAGGCAGGGCTTCGCTCTCCGGCTCACCTCCTACTGTAGGCCACAGACCTACCCTTCAGCAGCCTGGTGGTTGGAGATCTCTGAGCAAGTCCATAAGTGCTATAACCCATTTGGTAGGCTTATTTGGATTGTATGTTATAAATGATACTCCCCCTTTAAATTGAACAACACAAATTGCCTGACCTAGTATGAAATATTGTGAAAATTTTGAATTGATGCACTCCAAATAATTATTGGCCTTTTGAATAATTCTGATTGTCCCATCACTTGACGCAGGCTTCAAATGGAGCCTCCAGAAGATTTGCATACATTTTTCTCTACTGAATGTTTTTGAAGAGTATTTTACTATTGAGAGCAGTTGAACAGTACTCTTACAAATTTGGTACTTGAATTATTCCCACATTTGGGATAGTTGTAATAGAAGTTAAAAATTTCTGTCAGTCAACATCATGCCACTTATGTCAAATCAATTTGTGTGATGGCTGTGTTTTCTTATTTTTTCATCTGCATAATGATTTGTTTACTACATTATCCACTAAATCATTTGTAAAATGCAGAGTAAAATAGTCAATCAGTTCTCTTATATTACTATTTATAGTCCTGTTGTTTGAGGATGTACAACAAAATTTATTCTCGCTGGAGGATTATCTTTTGCTGTAACATTTTCCCATTCTTCATTTGATGATATGTTGTCTTCTTCAAAACTACTAACACTTCCATCGTTATCATTTTCTATTACATTCTCCTGTTTTCTTCTTGGTAGGATGATCTCACTATTGCTACTATCATTTTCTTCCACGTCAATGTTTATCTTTTGTAACTTACCTGTAAAAAAGTCTAAATTTGACTGTTCTTCACTGCTGCTTATATTATAACTCTCACTTTTGTCTCTTCATTTTGTCATTGTTCTGCAAATTAAACTGCTAAAAATTTCTAATTGTAAATTATGAAATCACAAAATGAGATATGTCAGAATACTTCCAATTTTATTTTTCAGACCTAGTGCAGATAGATTTGTTTGATCCATGTTGCTCAATACTTCAATATTATCTGCCTTTAACTTTGAAAGTCTCTTTCTCTTAAGGCTATAGTAACTAGCTTATCTACCTTTTCAAGTTATGCCATATGATGCAAAGGGTATACCCACAGCTGCCTTTCTTGTACAAATGCTTTTTATCTCCTCCTTTTGTTACAAAGAAGTGTTGGCATCACTGTGAAAGCGCTTCACACATTCTCTTTCTATGTAACACCAGCTGATTTTTAAAAACATTTATCTCAGTCTATATTTCATCTCTTTATTTGTTCTTTTGTGCAATTTGGATGGAACACTTCAAGGAAACATACATTTTTGAAAAATGTGTGTGGGCTTAAGTTTGTCCTGTTTAATCATCAGCAATCTCTTTATGTCCCCTGAGAGGGAACATCCGAGTGGTTTGCAGATTTACAATGTCCCCTCAGAGGGGACATCTGAGTGCAAAGGATTGTGTTTTTTAAATGAGTAGGCCAAAACTTAGTGTGTATCGGTGATAAACACTATAGTACATTAGGATTGGAACCTAAGCCAACTGATCTTATTTTCTAGTTTATGTCCAGTCTAAGGTAAAATTAATATGGACTTAAAAAACTCGGAACAAGATCATAGCATATTATAATTTCTTTCTTTTTTTTTTGAGTCGGAGTCTCACTCTGTCTCCCAGGCTGGAGTGCAGTGGCATGCTCATGGCCACCACAGCCTCAACCTGCTGGGCTCAGGTGATACTACAGGCATGCATGACCATGGTTGGCTAATTTTTTAATATATTGTACAGATGAAGTCTCATCAAGTTGCCCAGTCTGATCTTGAACATGCAGGCTCAGGCAATCCACTCACCTCATCCTCCCAAAGTGCTGGGATGACAGGCTGAGCCACTGAGTCTGGCCCCGAATATTTTTAAGATAAATTTACTTGAGAAAATTTTTCCCATTTTACCCACTTGTAAGTATGCAAGCCAGTGGAATTTGGTACGTTGACAGTGTTCCAACTATCTAGTTCCAGACCTTTTTCATTACCTCCAAAGGAAACTCCATACCAATTAAGAAGGTACTCTTTGGCTAGGCATGGTGGCTCAGCCTGTCATTCCAGCACTTTGGGAGGCTAAGGCGAGAGGATTGCCTGAGCCCGCGGGTTCAAGATCAGCCCAGGCAACTTGGCGAGACCTCGTCTCAACAATAAATCAAAAAATAAGCCAGGCATGGTAGCACATGCCTGTAGTTCCAGATACTTGGAAGGATGAGGTGGAAAGATTGCCTAAGCCCAGCAGGTCAAAGTTGTGGTGGCTGTGAGCATGCCACTGCACTCTAGCTTGGGTGACAGAGTGAGATTCCACCTAAGTAAATAAATAAAAGAAGGTACTCCTAATTTATCTCCCCATCCTTGGCAAACACTGATCTGCTTTCTGTCTCTATGGATTGCCTGTTCTGGATATTCCATATAAATGAACTCACACTACATGTGGCCTTTTGTGTCTGACTTGTTTCACCAAGTGTGTTGTTTTCCAGGACCATACATGTAGCATATATCATTTTTTCATGTTCTCTGTGATTAAATATACATAACACAATATGCACTATTTAAAGAATTGCTGAGTATCCTGTTCTGTGTCATTAACTACATCCTTCTTTCTGTGTAGCCTCTGCCACCAGCCATCTCCAGAATGTCTTCCATCTTCCAACAGAAAGACCGAATTCATTAAACACTAACTGCCTGTTCTGCTCTTCCCTGATTCCCAGAAAACCACCATTCTACTTTTATTTTCTATGCATTTGATTACTCCAAGTGCCCCATATAAGAGGTTCCATTTGTCCTTTTGTGCTTGGCTCCTTCCACTTAGCATATTCTCAAGGTTCAGCCATGTTGGAGCATGTGTCAGAACATTTTTTTTTTTTTTTTTGAGTTGGAGTCTCACTCTGTCGCCCAGACTGGAGTGCAGTGGCCACTTCCGGCCACCTCAACCTCGACCTGCTGGGCTCCGGTGATCCTTCCGTCTCAGCCTTCCAAGTAGCTGGAACTACAGGCACACGCTACCACACCTGGCTAATTTTTTGATTTATTGTAGAGATGAGGTCTCACCAAATTGCTCAGGCGGGTCTCGAACCCACAGACTAAGGCAATCCACTCACCTCAGTCTTCCAAGGCGCGGGATTACAGGCTGAGCCACGGAGCCCAGCTAGAATCTCCTGTTTTTAAGGTTGAATTGTCCAATTGCAGGCTCTCAATGCTTGCTCCGCCCACTTCCCTATCGCATCCACTCAACAGGCTCCACCAGTGCCTGTCCTGCCTACTGCTCTCTCTTGCTAAGCAACAGGTCTCTTCTCAGTGTTCGCCCCACTTTCCTCATGCCTGTTTGATACCAGGCTCTCAACATTTACCTTGTCTACTTCTCTCTGCCATTCAATAATAGAATCTCCCAGTGCTAGCTTCTACTTCTCTCCCTCATTCAATCGGAAAAATAGGAAAAATCCTCGTCCAATAGGAAAAACTGATTTTCCTAGTGCTTTGAATTCTGGTCCTTGCACAGGTGGGTCTAAGAAGGGAAAGCATGTAGGCTGGGATGCAGAGTCCATTTGGGGGCAACCGCAGGCAACGTGCTGTCCCACTTCACAGTGTGTTTGTGCTGGTTGCAGGGGGCACGGTTTTGCAGGACCTGCCTCTCCAGGAACTCAGAGTGGCTCTGGGTGCACCTCCGGGTGGGCTGAGCAAGAGCCCCACCCAGGCGACTGTGCTCATGCGGCTGTGCAGATTGCCTGGCCTGCCTGTCCGGGCCTCTGCTAGCCTGGGAGTGGGGGTCAGCCCTGGGGACAGGGCCTGCATGTCCAGTGCATGCTCTCCTTTCCCTCCCTCCCTGAGCACATGCTTAGGAGATGCTCCTGTATCCAGTGCATGAATGCACCTGATGC
>NW_007019719.1:15012-19656 GCF_000164805.1 Carlito syrichta
GTTGTCTGGGCAGGTCTCGAACCCGTGGGCTCAGGCAATCCTCTCACCTCGGCCTCCCAAAGTGCTGGGATTACAGGCTGAGCCACTGAGCCCGGCCAGGACTTATCTTTTATCCTGTATTTTATTTGAAATTTATTTTGTGGCTTTAAAGGAGGTAAACTCATAACAGCACATTTTTTTTTGCCAAGAGTCACAATTCAATTGGCAGTTTATTTGTAATGGCACATAAAATATCTGCTTTTTAAACACTGACATTCTACATTAGATGAAATGTATTAACTGTATCAAGCTTTGATATTTTAGCATATAATGAATTGAAAAAAATCAGTTCTCTTTTTGCATGTGACCTTAACCATTTTAGATAAAATCAGAATCTGGAGACTTCTGGCAAGATGGCAACAGGACAGGTCAGACTGCGAAAGTCTACGCAAAAGCCAATGTCCATAAAGACTCTCTGTGTGAGTAGGCATGTGCTGGTGGGTGAGTGAAAGTTCGTCTGAGGGGAGACTCAGGTTCATGCACCCAGGGCTCTCCTCTGGAGGTGACTGCAACCCCCCACTGCCCTGAGATTGGCGTTGCTGGCATGCAGGATTGTCTGCCCTTCTTGGGACTCTCCTGATAAGAGCCTGCCTGATACAGCTGATTCTCATTGCCTACCACCTGGGCCACACTGTCACCTGTGACAGAAAAGAGGCTGGAGCCCCAATCCCATCTGTGGAGAGAGAAGATCGGGGAGAGCTGGAGAGGAACCCCACCCCCAGTGAGGAAATGCTGACTGCAGTCATTTTCTCTGTCCCAAGACCAGGCAGAGACCTGCATTGCCCTGCCCAGCTCCACCTAGCCTTCAACTTGGGACCTAAGGTACTCTCATCAAACTGGGAGAGACAGAAGCCCCTCCCCCAGATCTGAGTGGGAGACTTGACAGGCAGCAAGCCAGGTGAGTCCAGATCTGATCCACCCTCCTCCCACAGTAGGCCCAGGGCATCTGACCGACATTGAGAGCAAGCCTATCAGCCTGCTGAGAGCAGGGGAGGGACTGGAGATCAGAGCTGATAGGAAGTTGGACTTACAGGAACCACCTCAGCGTGAGTTTTTTGTCTGTTTGTTTTGCTCATTTTTGTTTGTTTTTGTTGTAGTTTTTTTTTCTCTCTTTCAGTTTTCAATAATGTTTTCATACTTACTTTGTTACTGTTATTTTATTGCTTTTTTAAAGTCTTCCTATCTATGTATGAGTATTTTTGAGAGAGAGTACATCAATAGGGGTTTTTTTTTCCCGGTTTGTGTGTTTGTATGAGTGTATGTTTTAGTTTTTTTTTTACTCTTTTCTGTCTTTGTTTGTGTCTCTTTTCATTTCTAACTTGATATGTTTGTCTGCTTTCCCTCTTACTAATCTCTCTCCACCTTCCTCTCACCCCTTCCTTCCTTTTTCCATTATTTTCCTTTTTCTTATCTCATTTTGCCTTCAGGGAGCAAACCTATTTCCCCACTGCATGGACAGATTGCAAGGCAGTGGGGAGTGAGTTCCAGGGGGTCCACACACCTGTCAGTGGATACCAGGATCTGCAGGTAGATTCTGAATCACAGCTCCTCCCTCAACCAAATCTCAAAACTGCAAAAAGTAGAGCCTCCCACCACAGCTAAGCTTCAGAATTGAACAAAGCCAGAAGATTTACATAAGAAAGGATAGGAGACTGAGCAAACAGAAGTTAAAAGCTACCTTCCCATCCCTGAACAACACAATTAGAGAAGAGGAAAAAGCCGGGCTCCATGGTTCAGCCTGTAATCCTGTGCCTTGGGAGGCTGAGGTGAGTGGATTGCCTGAGCCTGTGGGTTTGAGACTGTTTGAGACCCGCCTAGGCAACTTGGTGAGACTTCATCTCTACAATAAATCAAAAAATTAGCCAGGTGTGGTAGCGTGCACCTGTCCAGCTACTTGGAAGGCTGAGGCGGAAGGATCGCTGGAGCCCAGCAGGTCGAGGCTGCGGTGGCCAGGAGCGGCCATTGCACTCCAGTCTGGGCAACAGAGTGAGACTCCAACTCAAAAAAAAAAAAAAAGAAGAGGAAAAAAAAGGAGAGAGGAACATCTACACAAATGAAGGAGTTGATAACTGATATAATAGCAATAAAGAATACAGTGAATGAAGTAAATAACAAACTGATAAGCATGGAAAACAGAATTAGTCGAGTAGAAGAAAGAATCTCAGAGCTTGAGGACCAAAATATGGAACTAACCCAAACTATCAAAAACATAAAAAAGAAATTTAAAAAGACAGAGCAAAACCTTCAAGAGATAAGCAATTATTTCAAGAGGCTGAACCTAAGATTTATTGGACTTCCTGAGGCAGAAAGAGAGACAGAGACTACCCTGGAACAAACATTTCATGAAATTATCCAAGAAAGCTTCCCTCATCTCATCAGTGATGCCACCATTCAAACACAAGAGATTCACAGAACCCTTGCAGGATGACAAATGAGTAGACCAACTCCTAGACACATAGTAATTTACCTACACAAAGTGAGTATAAAAGAAAAAATCCTAAAAGCAGCAAGAGAAAAAAGTCAGACTATCTATAGGGGATGACCAATTAGAGTAGCAGCAGACTTATCCACAGAAACACTTCAGGCAAGAAGAGCTTGGAGTCCAATCTTCAAAGTTCTCAAAGATAAACAATTTCAACCAAGAATTACCTACTCAGCTAAGCTAAGCTTCATCTGCGATGGAGAATTAAAATCTTTCCCAGACATTCAATCCCTAAGAACTTATGCTGCCTCCAGATTAGCTCTATGAGAAACACTTAAGAAAGTATTAAACACAGAAGAAAGGAAAAAAAAGAATGACAACACCCTTCACAAGAATGCAGAAAAAAGATTGAAAATATACATGAATCAACCCAAAAATCAAAAGAAGGAAAACAAACAGCAACAACAACAACTCTATAAGAACCTCATGACAGGGATAAACTCTCACATTTCAATAATTAGCCTGAATGTAAATGGACTAAATGCACCACTGAAAAGACATAGAGGCCAGGCTTGGTGGCTCAGCCTGTAATCCCAGCACTTTGGGAGGCTGAGGCAAGTGGATTGCCTGAACCCGTGGGTTCAGGCAACTTGGTGAGACCTCGTCTCTACAATAAATAAAAAACTAACTGAGTGTGGTAGCGCACCTGTAGTTCTGGCTACTTGGAAGGCTGAGGTGGAAGGATCGCCAGAGCCCAGTAGGTCGAGGCTGTGGTGGCTGGGAGCGTGCCACTGCACTCCAGTCTAGGCAACAGAGTGAGACTCCAACTCAAAAACAAAACAAACAAACAAAAAAAAAAAGAAGAAAAGAAAAGACATAGAATGGAAAAATGTATAACATATCATGAGACAGCAATATATTGTCTCCAAGAAACTCATCTCATCAGAAGGGACATTCACAGACTCAAAGTAAGAGGATAGGAAACAAAATTTCAGGTGAACAGAACACACAAAAAAGCAGGAGTCTCAATCTTAATATTAGAAAAAATATCCTTTAAGCTATCAAAAATTAAAAAAGATATAGATGGTCACTACATAATGATAAAAGGTTCAATCCATCAACAAGAAATATCCATCCTAAACATATATGCAGCCAACATAGGAGCACCAACTTTCATAAAACAGCTTCTAGGTAAACTTAAAAAAAAGATATTGACTCTAACACGATCATAGCTGGGGATTTAAATACCCCACTCATGACCCTAGGCAGATCATTAAGACAAAAAATCAGCACAGAGATCCAGAACCTCAATGTGATGCTTGACTAAATGGACTTAATTGATACTTACAGAATATTCTACTCAACAACCACATAATATACATTCTACTCCTCACCACGTGGAACATACTCTAAGATCGACCACATCCTTGGCCATAAATCAAGTATAAACAAATTTCACAAGGTTGAGATCCTGCCATGCACCTCCTTAGACCACAGTGGAATAAAAATAAATATCGACACCATCAAAGCTCCCCCAAAACCCACAAAGACATGGACACTAAACAGCATAATGCTAAACAACTCCTGGGTCAACACAGAAATCAAAACAGGGATTAAAAGATACCTGGAAACAAATGAAAATGGAGAAACATCTTACTAAAACCTCTGGGATGAGCTGGGCTCGGTGGCTCAGCCTGTAATCCTGTGCCTTGGGAGGCTGAGGTGAGTGAATTGCCTGAGACCGTGGGTTCGAGACCCACCTGGGCAACTTGGTGAGACCTCATCTCTACAATACATAAAACAATAGCCAGGAACGGCCACTGTACTCCAGTCTGGGCGACAGAGTGAGACTCCAACTCAAAAAAATAAAAATAAAATAAAATAAAACCTCTGGGATGCCATGAAAACAGTACTAATAGGGACATTCATAAATCTACAAACACACATGAAGACAATGGAAAGATCACAAGATAACAGCCTAAAAAATCACTTAAGTGAGCTGGAAATGCAAGACCACCAAAATCCTAACTTCAGCAGAAGAATCCAGACCACCAAAATAAAAGCCCAAATTAGGACACAGAAAACAAAAAGTTAATACAAAAAAATCAATGAAACAAAAACTGGTTCTTTGAAAGGATAAACAAGATTGATGGTCCCCTAGCTAGACTGACCAAGAAAAAGAG
>NW_007019719.1:19749-21517 GCF_000164805.1 Carlito syrichta
ACTATGTACACTTGTATGGAAACAAATTTGAAAACCTAAAGGAAATGGAGGACTTTCTGATATCACACAACCTCCCCGGTTTGAAACAAGAAGAAATCAGGACCTTAAACAGATCAATAACAATCCAGGAAAATGATTACGTCATAAGAAAATTACCTACCAAAAAAAAAAAAAAGCCCTGGACCAGATGGCTTTCCAGCAGAATTCTATAAAACATAGGAGGAGGAACTAATACCAAGCCTACTGAAAGTATTTCAGCCAATCGAGAAACATGGAACTCTTCCCAAATCATTTTACGAAGCTAGCATCACATTGATACCCAAACCAGGTAACGATCCAACAAAGAAAGAGAACTATAGGCCAGTATCCTTGATGAACACTGATGCTAAAATTCTCAACAAAATCCTAGCAAATTGGATTCAACAACACATCTTGAAAATCATCCACCATGACCAAGTAGGCTGCATCCCTGGGATACAGGATTGGTTCAACATTTGTAAGACCATCAACATGAATACATCAACATTTGTAAAAACAAAAACCACATGATTATTAGATCCCGGAAAAAGCATTTGATAAAATCCAGTACTCCTTCTTGATAAAAACTCTCAAACATCTAGGCATAGATAGAACTTACCTCAAAATAGTAAGAGCCATCTATGAGAAATCCACTGCCAGCATACTGCTAAACAGACAGAAATTGAAACCATTTCCCCTGAAAACCAGAACAAGACAAGGATACCCACTTTCACCCCTCCTTTTCAACATAGTTTTGGAAGTCCTAGCTAGAGCAATCAGACAAGAGAAGGAGATCAGTGGTATCCAAATAGGAAAAGAGGAAGTCAAGTCATTGCTCTTTGCAGATGACATGATTCTATATCTCAAAAACCCAAGAGAATCTGTCAAAAACCTCCTTGCACTCATAAAGGACTTTGACAAAGTCTCAGGGTATAAAATCAATGTGCAAAAGATAGTCACATTTTTATACACCACCAACAAACAAACAGAAACCCAAATAGAAAGCACAATCCCACTCACAATAGCCAGAAAAGAAAAATCATAGACGGGCTCGGTGGCTCAGCCTGTAATCCTGCGCCTTTGAGAAGCTGAGGTGAGTGGATTGCCTGAGCCCGCGAATTCGAGACCCGCTGGGCAGCGAGAGCTCATCTCTACAATAAATCATAAAATCAGCTGGGCGTGGTAGTGCATGCCTGTAATTCTGGCTACTTGGAAGGCTGAGGCAGAAGGATCGCTGAAGCCCAGCAGGTGGAGGCTGCAGTGGCCGGGAGCAGCCACTGCACTCTAGTCTGGGCGACAGAGCAAGATTACAACTCAAAAAATAAATCAATCAATCATATACCTTGGCATCTTCTTAACCAGAGACGTTGAAAGATCTTTACGCTGAAAACTACAAAACACTGCTCAAAGAAATCAAAGATGACACAAACAAATGGAAAAATATTCCATGTTCATGGACTGGAAGAATCAACATTGTTAAGATGTCCATCCTACCCAAGGCAATCTACAGGTCTGATGCAATACCCATTAAATTGCCAGCGCCTTTTTCTCAGACCTGGAAACAACAATACAGGAATTCATATGGAAACATAAATGACCACGAATCGCCAAAACAATCCTCTGCAAAAAAAGCAGAGTAGGAGGCATCACACTCCCAGACTTTAAACTCTACTATAAAGCTACAATAATCAAAACAGCCTGGTTTTGGTACAAGAACAGGCATATAGACCAATGGAACAGGATAGAGATT
>NW_007019719.1:21608-34169 GCF_000164805.1 Carlito syrichta
GACCTAAATGTAAAACCTCAAACTATAAGAACCTTAGAAAATGCAGGAGACGCCCTTATGGAAATTGGAACTGGCATTCAATTCCTGAACAAAATCTGAAACACACGGGCCATAAGAGATAAGATAGACAAGTGGGACCTCATTAAACTGACAAGCTTCTGTGAAGCCAAAGAAACCATCAAGAGAGTGGGGAGACAGCCCACAGACTGGGAAAAATATTTGTCAACTGTATATCGGACAAAGTCCTAACATCTAGGATGTACAAGGAACTCAGATGTGTGAAAACAAAACAAAACAAAACAAAAAAACAGCCCCATTACAAAGTAGGCAGAAGATATGACAGCAGCCAACAGATACATAAAAAAATGCTCAGTCTCATTAGTCATCAAAGAAATGCAAATTAAAACTACACTGAGATACCACCTAACTCCAGTCAGGATGGCTGTCATCAATAACTCAAAAAACAACAGATGCTGGAGAGGATGTGGCAAAAAGGGACCTCTTCTACACTCCTCTGTGAAAAACAGTGTGACAATTCCCAAAAGATCTAAAAATTGACCTTCCATATGACCCTGCAATCCCCCTACTGGTAATATACCTGGAAGAACTCAAATCACTCTATAAAAAAGATACCTGCACATGTATATCACGAATGGAACCAACCGTGCTACCCATCAAAAGAAGACTGGATTAAAAAAATTAGACTCTATAATATTGTGTGATTTTTCACAGAAACAAAGAACTGAGTATCATATGTTCTGACTCATAAGCAGACCTTGAACAATTACTGTAACACTATAAGAAAAGGATTGGCAGTAGTGGGAATCTGCCTGGGGAAGCGGGGCAGCACACACCTCATCAGCAAGAGTACCTGCATAATGAATATTTGTATACCTAACTCTGAATTGTACCCCACATCTTTAAAAAAAAAGAGACAAAATCAGAATCTGTTAAAGGTCAGTTAACACACAGCTGTATGGTCCTGGGGCCTTTTCCAACATGACATTAGTAAGCATTTTCCCAAGATTTTCCTATGCTAATTGGTGCTTTTATTTATTTTTTGCACTTTAGAGTTTGTTAGTGTGCATTTTTTAAAGGCAATTACACATTTCCTCTAGGTATCCACATTGCTGAGGAAGTTTCTCTTATTTGACATTTAATTTCTCCTTTCTAGTTTTGTACAAAATTCTTCATCCTATGTACTTCTGTTATTTTTCATCAACAATATATATATTTTTTGAGTTGGAGTCTCACTCTGTTGCCCAGGCTGAAGTCAATGGCATGCTCATGGCCACTGTAGCCTCTACCTGCTGGGCTTAAGCAATCCTTCTGACTCAGTTTTCAAAGTTGCTGGAACTAGAGACATGTGCCACCACACCTGGCTAATTTTTGTGATTTATTGTAGAGACAAGGTCTCACTAAGTTGCCTAGGCTGGTCTTGAATCCCTGGGCTCAGGTAATCATCTAGCCTCGGCCTCCCAAAGTGCTGGGTTTACAGGCTGAGCCACTGCACCTGGCCAACAATATTTTTAAACTATGCTTCTTAGCTTATCAACCTTAAATGATTTAAAGTTAATTTCTGCTTAATAAGATGTCTTTAGCAAGATCCAACTGTCAGTGGTATTGTTAAAAGTATTATACATTCACACACACACACACACACACACTCACACATAAAACTTCTTCCAAATTTAGATAAGATTGTTCTAAACAAAATTTGTGAGTTTTAGAGCATAGGAACAGAATGTTCATTTTAAAATTTCAAGTATTGATATTGCATTAACATAAAGCCATTTAAGATAAAATTTCTGAAAGACTTAAATCATCATGGCCAGGTGTGGTAACTCGTACCTGTAATCCCAGCATTTTGAGAAGGCAAGATGAGAGGATTGCTTAGTTCCAGGAGTTCAACACCAGTTTAGGCAACATAGTGAGACCTTGTCTCTACAAAATAAAAAAAAATATCATCCAGGCATGGTGGTCCCTGACTGTAGTCTCAGCTACTCAAAAGACTGAGGCAGAAGAAGGAAGGATGCCTGAGCCCAGGAAGTGGCAGCTGTTGGTGAGCCATGACTGTGCCACTGCACACTAGCCTGGGTGACAGTGAGACCCCTGACTCAAAAAAAAAAAAAAAAAATCAGCCACTGACTTGGCTCTGACACATTCTGTACAAGAATCAGTTCTGGTCTTGCTTGCTGTTGTGTTAGCAGTTTCATGATCCATCAGCTTCTCAGTGAGCGTTCTGGAAACCTGGAAGTCCAGTGGTATGGTCTTAAAATTACTTAAACAATGTCATCAGAAGCCTGTACCCAGAGTATCTGTCATAGTCCCTTCTGTGGGTCTCAAAATCAGTCCTTTTTGTGGGAAAGGAATCATTCTGGCCTGTGGCTGATTGCAGGAAGCTTCAAGAAAGCATCCGAGTGAAGCAATGTCTGTGAATGACAAAATGTGTAAAATGGCCATGGTTAAAGATCTGATGAGAATTCATTATAACAATTGATAAGGATTTGGTTGTTTCTGTGGCAAACATTAGAATAATAACTAAAATTAAGACATAACATTATACCAGGTCATATAATGGATAGGAAGAGCTTTGACCAATTTCTAGGAAACTTATACTTTTTCTGAAACAGTAACATTTTGCCCTACAAATATTACTTTCCTCTTACTGGTATTCCATCTTCTGATCCCACTTTACTCCTTGGCTATAAATTCCCACTTGCCCATGCTATATTTGGAGTTGAGCTCAATCTCTCTTCCCCATTAAAAGACCTGTTGCAGTGGTCCCTGTGCCTATTCCAATGGTTCTGAATAAAGTCTTTCTTACCATGTTTTAACAAGTATCATTTCATATATGTATACATGGGTACTACTCTGGGGAAAACTAGGAAATCTCCAAGAGACAGCTTTGAGTTCAAGATGAAATACTATCTTCAACTGAAACAAAAAAAGAGTATTGTGGGGACAGTAGTGGGGAGGTAAACAGAAAAGAATCTTAAAAAATGGTAAGATTTGTTATGCAGATTTAAGTGGGTGCCTTCTCCACTGATAATCTCTGGTTATTTAATAATCTTTCTCTCTTGGTATGAGAGGAAGACACCTTTACAAATGGAGGTTTCCTTACAAAAAGGTAACTTCTGTACTATTTTCTTTTTGTTTTTTGAGTTGGAGTCTCACTCCGTCGCCCAGACTGGAGTGCAGTGGCCGCTCCCGGCCACCGCAGCCTCGACCTGCTGGGCTCCGGCGATCCTTCCGCCTCAGCCTTCCAAGTAGCTGGAATTACAGGCGTGCGCTACCACGCCCCGCTAATTTTTTGATTTTATTGTAGAGATGAGGTCTCGCCTGCCCAGGCGGGTCTCGAACCCGCGGGCTCAGGTAATCCACTCACCTCAGCCTCCCAAAGGCCGGGATTACAGGCTGAGACACCGAGCCCGGCTTGTACTATTTAAAAAAGTTCTTCTGTACCTGTAATTTCTCAAAATAATCCCATGCTAAAGAGCTATATTTTGGGGTTGCACATTCTGGTCTCCTAAACTGCTTTTCAAAGTGGCTGTACTATTATACATTCCACCAGCAATAAGTGAGAGTTTCTATCTCTTCTCTAGCAATGGTTTCCCTTTTTGTGTTTTTGAATTTAGCAGGAGTAACAGGTATGCGATGTTATCTTATTGTTGTAATTTTTCTAATATGATGTTGAGCATCTTTTTGTATGATTGTTATCTGTGTATCTATTTAGGTGAGGTGTTTCTTCTGATATTTACCCATTTATTAATTGGGTTATATTCTTATTGCCGAGTTTTATGAGTTCTTTGGATATTTTGAATACAAATTCTTCCTCAGATATGTATTTTGCTAATATTTTCTCAGTCTGTGACTTGTCTTTTGCATTCTAAGTCCAGGGACTATTTTGAATATACTTCTGTGTAAGTTGTAAAGTTGGAGTCTACATTAATTTCATTTGCTATGGTTTCCAAGTAACTGTTCTTTCATACTTTGGAAAAGACACAGGACAGTGGACTCCATTTGTTTTTTTAATTTCCAAAACTCTGGCAATGAGTGATCTCAACTCTGAATTTTCCTTCAGCAGGACAGCCAGGAGGGGGCCCACGGCCACCCGCTGCCAGGATGGAAGCTTCCCCCTCAGTGCAGACCCGAGGGCCCCGCCTGCCCTGCAACAACCCGAGGCTGCATCCACAGCGAGTCAAGCCCCCAGCTCACACCCCTGTGAGGGGCCAGCAGAGGCCCAGGAGGGGCAGGCTTGTGTGGAAAACTGGAAACAAAACCCACTGCTTCTCCTGTACCTAAGGTCCTTCTCCATGCCCAGACGTGGAGACACTGATGTCATGTCCACAAATGTAATGTCCAGTGACGTGATGTCCACTGAGATGTTCACTGACGTGATGTCTACTGATGTAATGTCCACTCACATGTTGTCCACTCTGATGTTCACTGATGTAGTGTCCACTCAGGTTATTCACTGATGTGATGTCCACTAATGTAATGTCCACCCAGTGGCCCCGTAACAGTAACATGACATTCAGATTCTTGCTGGACACTTGGGGTCACAGCTTCTGCTGACCTGCATCTGGGTCCAGCAGAGCCTCTAGAACGAAGGTTAATGTCATCTCTGTTTTACTGATATGGTGTTGATGTGGCTGTGAGCAGAAGTCAGGTACTTTCCATTAATTCCGTTCTTACAGGAGACTTGCGACAGCAGCACAACATACTATCATCCTTTCTCCAGGTTCCCCCTTAGGATCCAGTCTTTCTCTGTACCTTTTCCTGAGACCATCCTTCAGTTACACAGCCTTGGCAGAGGGAAAGGGCAGAGGCGACCCCAGGCTGGGTATTTCCATGTTTCTTCCTGAGCAGATGCGGACTCTACATTCCTGGCAGGACTCCCGGCAGGGTTCTGAGCTCCACTCAGTGCAGCCCACAAGAGGAGCACAGATCCACCCACCCACCGCTGGCCATCTTGACTTAACAATGGCAAAGTACTCATTTATAAAACCCGCATCTCATCATGTCACTCTCCCAATTTTACCTGTGGTTTCCTACTGACCTTAGAACAAAGGTGATGACCCTGACTTTCAAACCCTCAGTGCTCCTGCCTGCTGCCCCCTCCTGTCCACTCAATTGCCTGCAGTCTAATCTTCTCTCATTCATGGGGACACGTCAGACTCTTGTCTGTCTTGGAGAGTGTATGCTTGTTCCCTCAGCTCATCTTCTCAATGCCCACCCCTATCAAATGTTCTAAGACTTTATCCAGTTTAATCTTTAAAGTCACAGAAGTGTAATATCTAACAGTGGAAAAGTTAATAATGTGGTTTTTATAAAGACAAAAAATTCAGCATTTGGTTTTTTTTTCTTTTATTTTGAAATTGTGGGGTACAATTCAGGGTTAGGTATACAAATGTTCATTGTGCAGGTACCCTTATTGATGAGGTGTGCCCCGCCTTCCCCAGGTGGATATCGACTACTGCCAATCCCACCTACCCAACCCCCACCCCCTCCCCGTAGTTTCCCGCTTTCAATTCCTTTCCTACAGTAATACGGTAGTTGTTCAAGGCCAACTTATGAGTGAGAACATGTGATCACCTGTAATTAAGTGGAACCAAAGTTCATGTTTGGGGAATTAGTGAAGAAAAAGAAAAATCTTTGTTTATACAACAGACAATTAGTAAAGAAAGCTTGGATATTTAAACAGATGAATTATTAATATTTGAGAATTGGAATGCAGTGAGGGAAATCATTATGTTAGAGCTCCAGTTTGGGAGTTGGGGTAGATTTATATCCGTGTGCCCCATGAATCAAATGGTGTCCTCTGTCACCTCCTGCTGGATGGCAAATTATTCACCCATGGAAACTGAGGGACAAACTACCACTGTCACCATAATCTTCAGGCAGCAGGAAAGTCTTCATATTTCAAGATATCATATTCTGTCAGGTGTCGTCTTTTCTCATCCAGGGAAGCCTGCTCCCTGGAAATACTGTTAGCCTTCTGTTTCTAAGGTAGAGCCAAACTGGAATAATTGTACAACACAAAATTATATGATTCTCAGAGAAAATAATATATGAAACACTTGGTAAACTAAAGTTATGTACTAAAAATGCTCATACATATCCTCCCATGAGAAGACATATAAGTGTTAATTTAAGTGCCAGCCATACCTTGAAAGTTGAAATCAAGAGGCCCTAGTCATACTCTGTGAATGCGATGAAAACTCACTGATGTCTTAGTCCAGAGCCCGGCTAACTCTGCGGTCACTCAATGATCTTTGGTTATGGACTTGGGTCATGGCTTCTCCCAGCATTATATTCTTTGTCTCCAACACAGGCTTGCAAATAAACTTCCTAAGATGATTTATTATTAGATAAAATGACTTATGCAAACTGGAAAGCACAAAGGCCAAACGTGTGTATTTTTTTAGGGGAGAGCATTAGAGACCAAAAACCATTTTACATTTGGTGATTATCTCTGAGATCAATTTCAAGGCTCCATTTCTTGCTTTGTTGCCAATTATGGAAGCCCCTAGTGTATAATAGAGAGCTATTTCTCCTATGACTGTGGGCTTTGGCCTCAAATGTTAGTGGAATTACCAAGGCTCATGAAAGCTGTAACTTTGCTCCATGTTCTCTAAGGAAGAAATCCTGTGCACAGAGAGTAAGAAATAATACAAGAGCTGAGTATTTTTTAGGTAAATTTACTTGATAAAATTTTTCCTATCTTACCCACTTGTAAGTACGCAATCCAGTGGAATTTGGTATGTTGGCAGTGTTGTGCAGCCAGCTACCTAGTTCCAGAGCATTTTCATTACCTCCAAAGGAAACTCAGTGTCAATTAATAAGGTACTCCTTATTTACCCCCCCAGCCTTGGCAACCACTGATCTGCTTTCTGTCTCTATGGATTTGTCTGTTCTAGATATTTCATATAAAGACTCACACTACATGTGGTCTTTTGTGTCACCAAGTGTGTTGTTTTCCAGGACCATGCATGTTGTAGCATATTTTTTATGTTTTTCTTTGTGATTAAATATACACAACATGATGTGCACTACTTAAGCAATTGCTAAGTAGCCTGTTGTGTGTCAATAACTACATCCTTATTACTGTGTAGCCTCTGCTACCAGTCATCTCCAGAATGTTTTCCATCTTCATCAACAGAAAGACTGAACTCACTAAACACTAACTTCCTGTTCTGCTCTTGCCTGAGACCCAGAAAACCACCATTCTACTTTTATTTCCTATGCATTTGACAACTCCAAGTACCTCATGTAAGTGGTTCTATTTGTCCTTTTGTGCTTGGCTCCTCCCATTTAGCATGTATTCAAGGTTTACCCATGTTGGAACATGTGTCAGAATTGCCTTTGTTTTTGAGGTTGAATACTGTGTCATGGTAGGGATGGCTGCACTGTTTATCTGTTCATTCGTTGATGGACACTTGTGTTGCTTTTACCTTTTGGCTATTGTGAATAATGCTGCTGTGAACATGGGTGCACAAATATCTATTATAGTACCTGCTTTCTGTTCCTTTGGGTAGATAATCAGAAGATGAATTACTGGACCATATATTAGTTCCATGTTTAATTTACACAGATTAATGTCCATGTTGTTTTAAACAGTGGCTGCACCATTTTACTTTCCTCTTTCCTATTTATGAATAATATTTCAGTTTATGACATCACATTTTGTTTATCCATCTCTTGATGGACATTTGGGTTGTTTCCAATTTTTGACTTGTGAATAATAGTACTGTGAATACTTATGTAGAATTTTGTGTTTGATCACCTGTCTCCAATTCTTTGGGAGTAAAGTGAGTCCTCACTTAATGTTATTGACAGATTTTTGGACTCTGCTACTGTAAGTGAAATGATGCATATAAGAATTTGGCAAGCTGGGCTCGGTGGCTCAGCCTATAATCCCACGCCTTGGGAGGCTGAGGTGAGTGAACTGCTTGAGCCCGCAGGTTCGAGACCCGCCTGGGCAATTTGGTGAGACCTCATCTCTACAATAAATAAAAAAATTGCCGGGTGTGTTAGTGCACGCCTGTAGTTCCAGCTACTTGGAAGGCTGAGGTGGAAGGATCGCTGAAGCCCAGCAGGTCGAGGTTGCGGTGGCCGGGAGCGGCCACTGCATTTCAGTCTGGGTGACAGAGTGAGACTCCAACTCAAAAAAAAAAAAAAAAAAAAGAAATTTGGCAGAAGACACTCTTGTTTTTGTCCTGCCCATGGTGCCCTTCACAACGTACCTTTCCTTTAATATATCTACTTTCTTAGCTCAAAAAAAATAAAGAAATTTTACCATATGCTAATTGATATAAACAAGAGTTAAATTTCTAGGGCATATTTCTGGGCAAAGAAACATCACCCATCAAACCTCTAAATAAAGACCAAAAATCTCTAATATTAAACATTGAAATTATTGTGAGCTATACATCCATTTAATACAAACAAATGACATCATTATTTACCCAATTATTTCAGTTCAATGTCATGGGTGGTAAGAGCGTATCTAAGCAGCTCAGTGCAGGGCAGGATGCCATTCCATCTCGGAAACACTCATACACACCCACACTAACTCAGACTGGGACAACATAGACATGCACATTCACTTCCACGCACATCTTTGGTATGTGGTAGGAAACCAGAGTACCCAGAGAAAACCCATGCAGACATGGGGAGAACCTGCAACTCCACATGGATGGCGGCCTTGCCAAAGAATTGGTATAATTTTAAAATAAATGTTATAATAATAATGTTGAATGAAATGACATTATTCAAGGACCTGCTCTACATACCTAGGAATGCAACTGTTGATTCATGTGGTAATTCTATATATATATATATATTTTTAAAATTTTTTTATTATTTTATTTTATTTTTTTTGAGTTGGAGTCTCACTCTGTCGCCCAGACTGGAGTGCAGTGGCCGCTCCCGGCCACCGCAGCCTCGACCTGCTGGGGTCTGGCGATCCTTCCGCCTCAGCCTTCCAAGTAGCCAGAATTACAGGCATGTGCTACCACGCCCGGCTGAGTTTTTTGATTGACTGCAGAGATGAAGTCTCGCTGCCTAGGCGGGTCTCGAACCCGCGGGCTCAGACAATCCACTCACCTCAGCCTCCCAAAGGCGTGGGATTACAGGCTGAGCCTCCGAGCCCGGCTCCATGTAGAATCTTTAAGGGTTGTAATTTCCCTGCATCCTTGCCAGCAATTGTTTAATTTTTTGGGCCTTTTTAGCATATATGAAGGGGTGTCTCCTTGTGGTTTTAATTTGCATGCTCATTATGCTAATGGTATTCTCTTTTCACTTGCTTTTGGCCATTTGCATGTCTTTTTAGAGAAGCATGTGCTCAAGCTATTTTTCCATTTTGATAATTGGGCTGCTTGTCTTGTTGAGTCATGAGTTCTGTAAATATTGTGTATAACAGACACTTATCAGATTACATAATGTGGAAATATTTTTTTCCATCCTCTGAGTTGTCTTTTCAATTTCTTGATAGTGTCTTGATGCACAGTTCTTAATTTGAGAAAGTTTTTCTTCAGTTGTTTGTGCTTTTGGTGTCAGATCTGAGAAACCATTGCTGAATCCAGAGTCATGATGATTTCTCTGTATGATTTCTTCCTGATTTAATATTTTTACGTCTTATGTTTAGATCTTTGAGCCATTTTGAATTCTTTTATTTATTTACTTTTGAGTTGGAGTCTCACTCTGTCATCCAGACTGGAGTGCAGTGGCCACTCCTGGCCACCACAGCCTCAACCTGCTGGGTTCTGGAGATCCTTCCAAGTAGCTAGAACTACAGGCACGCGCTACCACGCCCCGGCTAATTTTTGATTTATTGTAGAGATGAGGTCTTGCCAAGTTGCCCAGGCGGGTCTCGAACCCGTGGGCTCAGGCAATCCACTCACCTCGGCCTCCCAAAGCACTGGGATTACAGGCTGAGCCACCGGGCCCAGCCCGAGTTCATTTTTCTTTTTTTTTTTCCTTTTTTTTTGAGTTGGAGTCTCACTCTGTCACCCAGACTGGAGTGCAGTGGCCGCTCTTGGCCACTGCAGCCTCGACCTGCTGGGCTCCGGCGACCCTTCCGCCTCAGCCTTCCGAGTAGCGGGAATTACAGGCACATGCTACCACGCCCGGCTAATTTTTTTTTGACTTATTGTAGATATGAGGTCTCGCCAAGTTATCCAGGTGGGTCTCGATCCCGCAGGCTCAGGCAATCCACTCACCTCAGCCTCCCAAAGTGCGGGATTACAGGCTGAGCCACCGAGCCCGGCTCCAAGTTCATTTCTATGTGGTGTGAGCTAAGGGTTTAATTTAATACCCTTGCAAGTGGGTAATCAGTTGTCTAACACTATTTGTTGAATTTAACGGTCTCAGCCCTTGTCAAAAATTAATTGATCATTATAGGTATGGGTTTATTTCTTGACTAGAAATTAAGTTCCATTGATCTATATATATATCCATATGCCTGTGTCATGCTGGTTTTATTACTGTTGTTTGTAGTAAGATTTGAGATTGGAAAACGTGAGCATTCAAGTTGGCTTTCCTTTTTCATGATTGCGCTGCCCATTTGTGGTCCCTTAAAATTTCATCTGTGAGGATCCGCTTGCCCATTTCAGCCAAAAAGATTTTGGGATATTCATAGGAGTCACAATGATTTTGTAGATTGCTTTGTGTAGTATTGGCATCTTAACAACCAAGTCTTCTAATCCGTGAACTTGGGGTGTCTGTATATTTATGTAGACTTTTTTGAATTTATTTCAGCAATATTTTGTAACTTTTCATGTTCAAGTATACCTTGGTTAAATTTATTACTAATATGTTTATACTGTTGATCATTTTTGTATGAAATTCTCTTACCTTCATTTTCATAGTTTATTGCTAGTGTATTGATATTTTGCCCTGTAAGTTTTCTGATTTGGCTTACTAGCTTAAATACTTTTGGGGGGCGCCTCAGAATTTTTTTTTTTTGGTCAGAGTCTCACTCTGTTGCCCAGGCTGGAGTGCAGTGGCATACTCATGACTACCACAGCCTCAACATACTGGGATCAGGCAATCCTTCTGCCTCAGCCTGCCAAGTAGCTGGGACTACAGCTGCATGCCTGGCTACTTTTTATATTTATTGCAGACACGTGGTCTAACCATGTTGCCCAGGTTGATATCGAACTCCTGGGCTCAGGCAATCCTCTTACCTTAGCTTCCCAGAGTGCTGGGATTACTGGTATGACTCACACTGTCCAACCAATGATTTTTTGTATATACAATCATATGCTCTTTAAATAGTTTTACTTTTCCCTTCATATGAATGCTTCTTACTTCTTTTGCCTTCCTAATTGCTCTGTATAGAATGTCCAGCACAATGTTGAATATGGTAATAAAGTGGAGCATGTGTGCTACGTTACTTATCTTGGAAGCAAAGCTTAGGGTCACTGTGACTGAGATGATGGCTGTTATGTATTTCATATCTTTACAGATTTTGCTCTACATCATGTAAAGGATATTCCTATCCCTAGTATGTTGGGTGTTTTTATCATTTAATGTTGGATGTGGTTTAAAATGCATTCTGCATTAATTGAAATAATGTGACAGTTTTTTTGATGTATTGCAAGGATGGCTTTGGTACATTGAACCACCCTTGATTTTCTGGAAGGACCTCTTGTTATTGGCTTTAATCCTTGCAATGTGCTAATTTCAGTCTCAGTGTGTTAAGTTTATTATGCCTATAATTATAACAGATATTGTTCCATAGTTTTCTGTTCTTATGATGGCATGTCTTTCTTTGATTTAGTTTAAATTGGGGTAAACATTGTGGTTTAGTTTTTACAGTGCTAAGGCTTAAAAGTTTATAGGTTAAAATTTAATGCAGAGAGAACAGACTTGAGATACAATGTGTTAAGGTGGGGTTGAAAATGAAATTGTGGAGAGTTGTTAGAGATAAAAGTGAGTACTGGGTTATGGGTTGGTAGGTTGAAGGCAAGTGTTGAAAGTTAGGGTTACATTATGGTTTAGGGGTAGGGCTAGAGTTAGCATTAAAATGAGATTGAGGTTATGGGTAAGAAATTAGATATTAGAATTATTGGTGAGGGTTAGAGTTCTGGTTAAAAACTAAAGTTTAAAAGTGAGTTAAAATTGAGGTTAGAGTTAAGAATAGGGTGATGACTAGTTTAGGGTTAGAATTATAGGTAGGTATAGGTTCATTTTAGAGTTATGGTTTAGAGGTTAAGGTTAGGGTTGAGGTTAAGAATAAGGGTCAGGGTTAAAGTTAAACAGGGAATTGGAGAGTGAGAGTTAGGATTTTAGCATTAGGATAAAGTTTTAGGGTTAGGATTTAAGGCTGGGGTAAGAATTTTAGGGTTAGGGATTGGAGTAGAGAATAGTTATGGTTGGGACAAGGGTTAAAATTTAGGGATGGGGTTGAGTCAGGGATTAAGCCGGGCTCAGTAGTTCAGCCTGTAATCCCGTGCCTTTGGGTGGCTGAGGTGAGTGGATTGCCTGAGCCCCCGGATTCGAGACCCGCCTGGGCAGTGAGACCTCATCTCTACAATAAATCAAAAATCAGCC
>NW_007019719.1:34189-47912 GCF_000164805.1 Carlito syrichta
AAAAAAAAAAAAAAAAGAGTTAGGGATTAGAGTTTAGGGATTAGAATTGAGAGTGGGTTTAGAGTTTAGGGTTAGGATTAGGGCTAGAGTAGGTTCAAAATCGGTGTTGCAGTCTGGGTGGGGTTAGGGTCATATTGCGTTAGCGTTGGGTCTGGATTGGGGTTGAGGTTATTGGTTGCCATAGGGGTTAAGGTTGTCATTAGGTTTATGGTTAAGGTCAGTGTCAGGGTTTGGGGTTAGGGTCAGGGTGGAGTTATGTTAAGGTTAGGGTCCAGTGTCCATGCTTAGGGTGGTTTAGGGTCCAGGGTTAAGGTTTGTATTATGAACAGGGTCCAGGGTTATGGTCAGGGTTAGTGATAGCGTTATGGATTAGGATTAGGGTTAGGGATTAGAGGTTAGGGGTTAAAACGGGATTAAGTTTGGGGTTGGGGTCCAGGGTCCACCATTAGGGTTTGGTGTTTGGGTCAGGGTCTAGAGGTAGGGTTAAGGGTTAAGTTTTGGGGGTTAGGGTGTAGTGTTAGGGTTTAGGGTCAGGTTTAATGTTTAGAAGTTCAGGGTTAGCATCAGGTGAAGGTGAGGATGAGGATCAGGATTAGCGTCAGGGCGATACTCAGTGAGAGAGTCAGGGTGATGGTGAGGGATTGTGGTTGGGGTTATGAGTTTTGTTTAGGGTTAGTTTAATATCGGGTTAGGGTAAGGGTTAGGATTATGGTTTAGGGTTATGGGTTGGGGTTGGAGTTAGGATTCGAACTTAAGGTTAGATTTAAGGTTTGGTGTTGGGGTTCGGTTAGGTTTAGGGTTAGATAGTTTAGGGGTTAGGATTCCAGGTCAGGGTCGGGGCAGGGTTAGGGTTGTTTTAGGGGTTAGGGTTTGGTTTGGGTTAGGCTCAGGTTTATAGCGTTAAGTTCAGGGTGTTAGGGTTAGAGTTAGGTTATGGTCAGGGTCCGTGTAGGTTAGGGTTAGAGTTTAGAATTAGGGTTTGGGTTAAGGGTAAGAGTTAAGCATAGGATTGCAGTTGTGGTTGTATTTAGTTAGGGCTTAGGGTTTAGTTAGGATTAGGGTTTTAGGGTTAGGGTTAAGGATTCTGTAGGGGCTAGGGTTATTGGCCAGTTTGGGGTAAAGCTTAGCATTGAGGTTGGGTTTAGACTTAGTTTTAGGGTTAGCGTTAGAGCCATGTCACTGGTCAGCATCTCTCCTCAGTGGGCACCGTCGGCCTGACTGGAAGCCACTCCCAGACCTTTTGCAGAATACCACTTTGAGATCCTACCAGGATCCACAACTTCAGCCCCTAGTGGAGACCGCGGGTCACACAGCAAGTCACCCCCAAATCCTTGGTACCTTACTCACTGAGCCGATATTCTGCTGCTAGCAGGCTCAGGCTCCTGAGTGGGCTTTCTCATGGGTGCTGCCTTCTGCAGTCCCTTCAGGGACGGGAGAACCCCTGTCTCTTCTTCTTTGGGCTCCACCCTGAGGCAGGGTCTTCTCAATGAATCACCTAAAGTGCTCTAGCTACTATGCTGGCCCAGAACCGAGAGGTTCTGATTTTATGGGTCAAATTTAAGCTGGGGCATGAACACGTGGGCGACACCCGCAGGATCAGTGCAGGAGGGCCTTGCCCTAGGGTCGTGGTGCCCAGTGCAGTCCCCAGACTGGCCATCCACAACGTCCAGGAACTTGGAAGACTAGCAGATGTTCAGGTCACAGAATGATGGAGCGGGGATGGTGGGGAAGGAGCCTGCACTTGTGCTGACACCCTTCCAGCTGATTCTGAGGCATGTGCACTGTTGAGTGTCCACCCTGGCCATCCCAACAGAATAAGGGGAAGGAAGAAGGTTGAAGCGCACACCTGTCCCTTAGCCACCTCGGATGTCCAAGGTAGGCAGCTCCCAATGACCTCACCTGTGTCCCGGCGTGTGGGCCCAGCGGAGGGTGAGGACCAGGCAGCATGAGCCTGGCCAGGCAGCCTGCTCTGTCTGTAGGTGTCCTACTCTTGTGTTGCCAGCACTTGACCCTGAATTTCTCACCGAGTCAGGATGGAAGGAAAAGGAAGGACAATTCTGCATTCTTGCTGTAACCCAGGTCAGGGCTCCCAGTCCTAGGAATTTGAGACTAAGTGGAACCTCTGAGGAGATGTGCAAAGTACTTACATTGATGTAGGCTGCAGTGGGTTCACTCAGAGAGAAGAACATGTGAACTTGCACACATTTATAAACAAGAACTATGCCTGGCAGTGATAATTTTTCATCAGTGATAACATCCCTTGAATCGGCGTTCTGATGGAATCTATCGTGGTTCTCTTCCTCCACTCCCTTCCCCCTAGTGGCCCCTCCAAGGCAAAGACAGAGAGCGGTGGAAGCAAGGTCATCTCATGTTGCTCCTTGAAGTCTGGTTGTCTGAAACTTCCATGGCTATGGTAGAAAGCACAGTCAGGTGGTGTGATTCCATCTCTTTGCTGTGTGGCTTAAGGTGAGATACTTACCCTGAGCCTGTTTCCTCTTCTCTGAAAGAGATAAAAGTCCCGGCTGCAGAATTATTGGGACAACTACCTGCAACAGGTTAAAAAGCGCTGCCAGAATGTTGGTGTTTCTAATCCCCCTTTCCTGACACTACACTCCAGTGGGACTGAACCCTGCAGAGCACGAGCAGATGACACAGTGGATTTCAGGCTGAGCCACCGAGCCTAGCCAGAAAATTTTGAATAGAAAAAAGGATCAGTCATAATCAATGTCACTATTTTAATTTATATACCCTATGCTTTAACTGTGTGCATGAAAATTTTTTTTAGAATCGGAGGGCACCTGTGGTTTTGTGTTCTACTCTTCCTCATCTAAGTAAAAATAGCATACACAAAAAAATCTGATGAACCTAGAAATGTGTGTATATTTATATTTTACTATAAAATATTAATTTGTCTGAAATTTACTGATCAGCATATATGGGTAACTCTCCTAACTATGAAGTCTGCTGTCCAAAACAACTTGGATCATAATTCCTTCTAATAGCAGAAATATCATGTTAGTCATAAAATCAGGGAGTCAGAACTGACTGCCTGGATTTTAGCCAATTTAACAAAGTTTGAAAATATACAAAATATTCTTCATGAACATCAAATTTAAACTGAACTCAATCCACTGGAGAGAAAGAATAATGGGTTTAAAAAACCCAGTGGGTGAAAATCTGTGAAGCCCTGGGAAGTAGCAACAGTGCTGAATGTCTCATTCAAAGGAGAGTGATGGCACCACACAAGGCCACGGCTGAGGTGCGACTCAATGTCCACAGGGGCCTCAAGGGAAAGTTGGAAGAGGATGAAAATTCTGCACTGAAAATCAAAAGTGAGACTGCTGCAAAAAACACATCTACCATCTGTCTTCTGAAAACAGTGCATCCCTGGCAGCTGTATTTTAATAAGGCCTGTCACACACAGCTCAAGTCAAAACAATACTTTTATCACAGAATGATTTTTGTTCTTCCATGGGATAGCACAGGAAACATGCTATGAAATTACCAGCCAAGGTCATGAGAATCATAATCTTGACAAGAGGGGAGAACAGAGTCATTGCTCCCCCGTCTAGCCTAGTTACTCTCCATGGGGCAGCACTGCCTCTCTGGGAACACCCAGAGCGATGTCTGGAGACATTTCAGTGGTCACACAGTGGCAGTGAGGGTGCTGCAGGTGTCTCGCGGGCAGAGGCCAGAAATAGCCTATACCCCACAGTGCAATACCTCACAGTCAAACACCCCATGGAAAATGTTGGGTTGAATTAACTACATCATAGTATATTTATGTGATGGTGGATCCACAGCATTAAGATGATATAATAAGTTAATATTAATATGGAAACATTTGTTACAGTTACTGCAAAGAAAACTATGAGGTTGCAAAGCCATATGTACAAAACAGTCTTGCTTTTATCTTCTTAATGTACATGTGTACATGCATAGGAAAAAAACTCAGAACTACCCACCTGTGTCCCTTTGGCAACTTTTTTGGGTGGCTGTGTTAAAATGGCTTTATTGCAGTCTCTTTCCATTTGTGTATTTTCTAAATTTTCTCCAATGAATATCTACTGCCTTCTAAAATGTGATTTTAATTTTTTCTGGTTATTACTTTAGAAAGTCAAACCGTCCCATGAAGTGTGATACAGAGCAGTGTCCCATCCCTCTTCACCTGGCCTTCATTTACAGAGCCAGCCTGTTCAACACCTCAGGGTTTCTTCTAGCGTTTTTTCTAAAGAACATGGTATATGGCTGCTCTTGGTTTTCTGGATCCACCCATCACACACAGTGGGGAATATGCAGACGGCTTGGCTGGAAAACCTCTGAACTCAAGTCTTTCCTTGCTCCCAGCATGGCTCCCATCACCTCTGTTTATATTTGCTGTTTGTGACTTGGACTGTGTATTGTTTTCCCCTGAGCCAAGAGTGTATTTGTATTTCCTTTCCTATCATGTGTTCCTTTTAAGGACTCCAATTTGACCCTGAACACCCTGCCACTATGTGAAAAGCTTAAATAAAAAATAGAGTTCCCAGTAACTTTGTGGGGAGAATACTGATGCATCCCAGCCCACCCAAGATGCCCAGATAATTCCACAGGAAAATACACAAATTAAACAATAAAAATCACTTTAAACAAACAACACACAATGGGCTGATGTAACGGAGGCATGTTTTACTCACTGAAGGTAGAGGAGGAGAAGTTGCGCATGCCGGGTGGCCGGAAGGTGTGTTCTTGCTGCATTTTCTTCCCCAGCTTGCCTGGGCTCGTGGCGATCTCTCACCTACGCTGCACTCAAAAGCAGAGTATGGAAACGTACCTGGAGGGCTCAAAATGGAGCACTTCAGACACAGGAGACAGCTTGCCTGAGACACGGGGCAGCGGGAGAGGCAGACCAGGGGCTACAGTAGACCTCCTCCTTGCTTAACAAGCATTTGGGCTCTTCTAAGCCAGACGAGCCACTCGGAGTCGCTCAGTATGTGGTCTCTGACTGGACACTTGGTCAATTGGCAAATGTGTCATTGCCTTAAATTATAATGTCAAATTATCATGTTTCTCAGCACCTACGTTTACTCAGTGAGCTTCTAGGTAAAAGTTTGTTATTCCTAGTAGCAAATATCTGTCTGGGAACGGGGAAACACCCCATATCAACAGGGTGCCTGAATGAAATGCAATTGTATACCTAACCCTTAACTGTACCCCACAACTTCACAATAAAAAAAAAAAAGTTTGTTATTCCTAAAACAAAAAATAAAATGAAGGATAAGATAGACAGTAGTCTGAAAAGTGTGCAATTTTTCAAGAGACATCACGGGGATAACATTTTAGAAGTTCTTCTATGAAGAAACTATACAGTGTTTTACTTTTCTTGCACTTAACAGCTTTTTAAAAACAGTTTTTCAAGCATCTGTCGAAATCTTTTGTACAGATGCAGAACGCCTCTCCACACAGTGGCACATGTCTATAACCGGCTGCTTCCATCTTTTACGCAGAGACACCCATCAGCCCCTCTCTTCCCTGCTGATTCCATGCCTTCTCCTCTTAAGCAGCAGTGCAGCTGCTTTCCTGGCCTTCTGGTCTCTACCCTGCAGACGCCCTTCTCTTCCCTCCCTTGCTGGATTTCCTGCAGACCCCAGTCCTCTCCCTCAGTCTACTCCCTCATTTTGGCGGAACACATCCTTCAGTAACTTTTTAGGAAGGGGACAAGGGAAGTGGAGTTTTTAAGACCTACATTTACTGAGAATGTCTGTTTCCCTAGACTCACTTTGACTGTTAGCTTGGCAGGCCACAGAAGTCAAGCTTAGAAATCGTCTTCCCCTTGAAATTTAAAAGCACTGTGTCGCCTTCTAGTCTGATGGCATTTTGATCTCTATTTCTCCCTGGCAGCTTTCAGGATCGTTATTTCTGGTGCTTAAAGTTTTGGCATGACAAGTGTGGCTGAGAATTCCAGCATTCTACTAGGCTCTTTGAAGGCCCTTTGATCTCCCACTTTTTCCAAGGTGTTCTTGCCATTTCTCTCCTGGTCACTGACAAAGAGGACCTCACCATCCAACTCACTGCACTGAGTTTCTGGAAAATGCCCTCAGCGGTTTCTTCTTATCTGTCTGGTGCATTTTTATCTCCACATGTCTAATTTTTATTTCCACATGTTCTCTTTTGGTCATCTTCTTTTCTCCTTGGGAACTTTGTTATTTTATAATGGCAGTATCTTCTCCTATTATGATTCCTAATTGTAAATTTAGATAAGGTGTTATATAGCCTGTGGTTTGTATTAATTGTCTCAGAATTATTCCCTCCATTCCTCCATCCGCCTTCCCTTCTCTCCATCTCCTCTTTTTTCTTCTGATTACTTTTAGTCTTCATCTTCCAAGTTGAAATTCATTCCTTAATAGCCGATGGACACCTAGAGAAAGGCTCTAGACTGCTGACTGGAAGTCCTCTGCCTGTCGTGCCAGCTATGAGCTTCACCGCAGGTAGGTTGGTGGGACTGGCTGACCCCTCAGGACTCCCTGCTGTACACGTGTTGAAGCCACTTTTCTGGGTTGCCTAGAACCCTCCATGCTCCCACTTGGTGGGATGGGTTAGGCTTGGCTGCAGATTTATGGGATCCAGGTGGAGCAGCATTGGGGGTCCAGTTTTCCAGGATGCAAATCCTGTGTTCACCAAGTGTCTTCCCCCTCGGTGCTTCCGGTCACAAGGCAACCTCACCAGAGGCCACCTCCCGCTCTGCCTGGCTGGAGGCGGCTAGTTGCTGGACTGTGAGGATTGAGGTTGGAAAGCTGAGCATCTTGAGGTGTCAGGAGGTGGGGAAGAGAGACAGAGAGTCATGCTTGGATGGGTGCAGGGTCTACTAGGGCACTTGTGTGGCTGTGAGGGCACAGTCCTCCAAGCCAGTAGTGCGCTCCCTTTGGGATGGGGGTAGAGGATGTGTGCAGCGCTCATGTGTGCATGTGTGTGCGCATGTGTCCACACATGTGCATGCTTGAGCCTGCATGCATGATGTGTTAATACAAATACAATATATAGATGAAAAACATGAAGGCTGCCTTCATGTACTCCCAGTCCAGGCAGATCTGGAGGCTCTGAATCTTCTGTGTCTGCTGGAACATTCTCGAGCACTGTGGAAGCAGTTTAACGCTCACTGCTCTTGAACAGAAAGGTGGTGGGGCTGGATGCCGCCATACACCGCGTCTCACCGTTCACAGCTGGTTGGGCACCTCTGAACCTGGGTTTGATCTACAAGCCCAGCAAGTTCACTGAGCACCTGCTACATCCAGGCCAATTCTCATTGCTGAGGATGCAGCAGATAATGAGATGGAAATCCCCAAGCTCATGAAGCTGACACTCACCAGGAGAGGCAGATCCAACGGTGACCAGGGCACTTTGGTGTCAATGCATACCTGGCCATGAGGGAGTGCAAGGTGGGAGGCGAGCCATGGCCTTGGGTCAAGCTTCCAAAGAGTAGCCAAGAGCTCTAGGAAAAGGGGGCCTTGCATAAAGACCCACAGGATTCAGTATGGGAGCCACAAAGTCAGCAGAAGGAGATTGTTCCAGGAGAGGACCCACTGGGGTGGAGGTCATGAAGGGGTGGCAGCTGTGTTCAAAGAATGTTCAGGAAACAGCACAGCCTGATACCTTGAGATGCTCAGATTTCCAACCCCAATCCTCACGGTCCAGCAACTAGCCTTTCTCCACTCAGTTCAAAGAATGTTCAGGAAACAGCACAGCTGGTACACAGCCCACACAGGAGCAGGGATACCAGGCTTCCTCCAGCAGTGGGATGAGTGTGCATCCTGCTAGCGTCAGACACATGCTGGTGCTCTCCCTCCCACACCTTCACACTTCCATCCATGCTGTCTTGGCTGCTCTTCCTGGTGTCCACAGAGATTGGAGGTTGGGTTTTGTCCCCAGGGAAGGAAGCAGGGAGGCCCCAGATTTCCACTGGCAGCCATCCAACTGGAGGAGCCTGTAGGCCTGGATCAGCACAGGAGAGCGCCCACTCCTTCACTGCCACGGGGTGGCCTCATGAAACCCAGCACCAGCCCAGAGCAGCCTGATAGCCTGCAGTCACCCTGCCGCTGGCAGTCCCTCTTGTGGAGCTGAAAGGACAGCTCCCATTCCTAAGACTGCCTCAACTGCCCTGTGCTGGCCTGACTGACCTTGTGCAGAAATTGTCTCTGCACGTGGCAGGGGAGAGCATGTCCAGGAGGCCATGTGGAGTCATCTTCCTGCTCCTGGCCAGGCCTCTATTGGGCTGGAGAATGGCCTGTCTTGCCTCAGTCCAGATGCAAGTCTGGGAGGCCTGAAGGGAATTTAGAACACAACAAATAGAATTTTTTGAGGAAATTGTTTTTTTGCCTCTCCTGTCTTATTCGCTCTTTTTGATTTTGGGGACTCTGTATAAGTTAGTTATAAACAATCAACTCAGCGCGTTCCACCCATTAACCAATAAGTATCAAATATTAAAGAATCCATTTAGGCGAATGGATGGGCATGGGGCCAGTTGCCTGCTGTTCCTCAGTCTCCCCTCAGGACTCCTCTCCCCTGAACTGTCTGGTGGTACCTTGTGACTTCCGTGTCCTGGACACAGGGGACTGGTTCCCTCTCCTGAGCTGCCCAGTGGTGACTTGAGACTTCCATGTCCCAGTCACAGGGATTGGTCCCCTATCTTGAGCTCCACAATGGTACCTTGAGACTTCCATGTCTTGGTTGTAGGGACTTGTCTCCTCTCTTGAGTTGCCTGGTGGTGCCTTGTGACTTCCATGTCTTGGTTATAGGGACAGGTCCCCTATCCTGAGCTGCCCAGTGGTGCCCTGTGACTTCTGTATCCTGATCATAGGGACTGATCACCACTCTTGAGCTGCTTGGTAGTACCTTGCGACTTTTGTGTCCTGGTTGTAGGGAACTGATGCAACACAGGACAGTCACAATGTAGGTAACTTGTCATTGTGGGAGCCACCATGAGAGGAAGAGGCTCAGCAGGAGTGGCCACATGCAGACCCTCAAGCCAGCAGTGCACTGGAAAAGGTGGCGAACTCAACAGAGAGTATACTCCGTGCTCTGTGGGAATCAGCACTTACAAGTGGCAGACTCCTCCTGGAGATGAGTCATCCTAGTCTTGTCCCAGCCCTGACCCCTCTGATTCGCAGGGCTCCACAAAGGCAGTGTGGAGAGCCTGTGGAAGAGGGTAGGCCCACCTCCCCCGAGCCCTCAGGTGAATGCCAAGCTGCTGGTCATGTGACAGTTCCAGTGAGGTGGGATGGGTAGTGGGGGACCGGCGCAGAGCTCTCCCTGTCCTCATCTGAAGATAGCCAGGAAAGGCTGGATACCCAGAGCACTCATCTGCCAGGGTGGCCTGAGTTAAGTTTGGGGAGGGTGTGAGGAAATGCTTCAAGGAACACAGGCTTTGGAGCCAAACAAGCCAGGCTCTTTTATGAGTAAGGGTGATGTGGAGGACCCCAGCCCAGACAACCTCAGTAATGCAGACTCCAACTACTGACCCCAGTTCTAGAAGGAAGGGCTGCGCTTCAGGAGGTGCAGGAGGATGGCAGAACGGAGGAAAGCTTGGCAAGTGCTGTCCTCAGAATCAGAATCGAAAGGAACTTGGATGCCACCATGGAGGCTTGGCGAGGAACTAAGGCCTGGAACCAAGACTGAGGAACAGAAAGCCCGAATGAAGGAAGGACAGGCTTCGACCTGAGCACCGTGGCTGGAGACAGCAGGTGTCCCTGGCACTCAGTGAGGAAAGGCATCTGTGTCTGGAGGCAGCTAGGAGGGAGACGCCATCCAGGGCCAGGAGGGGTGGGCAGGTCCCGCTGCACTGCTGGGCACGGCCTGGTTTGGGGGCCCCATTCCTGGATCCAGTCAGTGGCACCCCCTCCAGGGGGGTGACCACACAGCTGGGTGTCTTCTTGATGTCACAACCACCAGGTGGGTCCGGCTGAGAGGAGGGAGTCCAACGAGATGAGTGCAGGGAGACCAACTACATGCCTAGACTCAAGTGTGCCCTGAGGGTTAGGTGGGGTGGTGGGCCTCGGGGAGACAGCCTCATGAGGCCAAGCCCACGCAGTTGTCCAAGGATGGGAAGAGAGGGGTGGGTCCCCCTCTGCCCGAAGAGGCTGGTCCGAGAGGCTCCAAGAAGCTGATGCTTGAGCTGAACTGCAAGATGAGGTTGCGGATGGAGCATGGGGACGGGTCTACTTGGGGGAGAGGAGACAGCATGGTCAAGGTGAGAGGGCTGGCTCACATGCACCTTGCCCAGAAGCTGGTGTGCTGAGATGAGTGGTGTATGGGAACCTGGGTCCTGAGGGGCTTCAAGTGTCATGTTCAGGGTCAGCTCTGGTGTACAGAGAGGTGAGGACGAGGCCTGTGGATCCAGGGAGGAGTCGCCATCCCACCCACTACAGCTTGGTCTGTGACTGTGGACATGACAGAAGGGACACAGAGAGCCTCGCTCAGGGGCATGAGCATGCAGCCACACCACACACTGGTGGTGCCCATTCACTAGAAGGCCAGCTGCAATCTGACTTCACAGACATGTGATTGCATCAGGAGGCATAGCCTGCATGGATGGTTAGGTCATGAGGACAGAGCCCTCGTGGACAGGATGTGACCCCACTAGAGAGGCTGAAGGAGGCTCCTGGCCCCTTCCTCTGTGTGGACACAAGAGGCGCCACCTGTGAATCAGAGAGCCCTCACCGGATGCCAGGCCTGCCTTGATATTGGGCTTCCCAGCCTCCAGGACTATGAATAATAAATCACCATTTTCATGAATTAGCCCAGCTTGGGTATTTTGTTATGGCAGCCCCAGCGGACTAGCACAGGGCCTGTATTTCTTAGGCCCTCACTCTATCAGGGAGGTAGATGCTATGACAGCACCAAGTTGGTGGGTGTTAGCACCTCGTTCCACTGGGCAGCTGGAAGCCTGAAGCTTGCACAGTTGTCTGAAGGAACAGCCATCATGCAGTTCTAGTCGGCTGCTGCTGCTGTGAAAAAATGCGGGCTCAGTTTTCCAGCCTCCCTTGTTTTCAAGCAAATTCAGAAACCCTGGTTTTAAATAAAATTTTCTGTGCTTTAAGTGAGAGCAACTAATTGAAGTGTTTTCAAAACATGCAGGCTGAACAAAACTCAGCATCCATTTACCCCACCATCCATCCCTTCACCTGTACACACATCCCTCCTGTCCATTCATACCTGCACCGTACCTATCCACTCATCTACACACAACCACACACACATCCACAATCCACCCACCCACTTTCCATCCATACATCTACCCACCACCTACTCACCCATCCATCCACCCACCTATACCCTATCCATCCACACATCCCCCCACCTGTGCATATCTATCTGTCCATCCATTCCTGCACTCTCCCATCTATCCACTCATAAACACACACAACCACAAATCTACCTATAATCCACCCACCTACCCCTTTCCACCCACCCATTCTTCTTCCACTATTACAGCACACTCCCTCTCAAACCTCTATGAGACAGAAACGTGCATTTTGCTTTCTCTTTGGTACCTGGCCCTGGTACTTGGAAATCCTATTTCCCTCCAAATTCAAGTAAGTCATGTTTGTGAGTGGTGCAAATATGACTGAGCTTGTGCCTACCTGTTTTTTACAGAAATTCTACCGTCTTTATGCCCTTGTTGTGCTGTCTGGAGCAGGAGTGCATTTTTCTCTCCCCTTGGATTTGAGCTTTCACAAATGTTCCAGAACAAAATTAAACCAGAGAATTAGATTCCCCTCCCCTTTCTTGGAAATATCTTGCCACTAGGTCAGGCTCCCTGGGAATTAAATAACTCTTCAAAAGGAGATCAGAAACAGATTTCTTGTGGGATTTCCAGACGTCAGTAAGTGGATTTATGGAAAATGGGTTAGGTCTGGCAAATCTTAAGCTATGACTAAGTAAATGCGCACTGTCTCTGTGCAAACAATCCTTTGCTGCCTTCTCTGCCTCCCACGGGAACTCTTCCTCCTTAATATCCTGCTTCAGTCCTTCTCGGCTTCCCCTGAATATCTCCTCCAGCTTGAGGGTAGCGGCTTGGAAGAGGGGTCAGACAACTAGTATCTATTGTGCTAAATTCTTAATGTGATTGCACTTATATGTCTGATTTCAGCAGCAGACGTTCCAGCATGCCCTACGTAGGAGGGCGTCACCAGACACACAAACTCTTTGGGCCTCAGTTTTCTCACCTGTCACATGGGACGAGGCTTCCCTAGGTCCTTCCCACTAAATGAAACTATCTTCAAAGGTGCCTCACGCCACCTTGATGACTAGTCCAGCCTCCAAAGAAGGAAAACCTTGTTGAAATGCATATGCTTTCTGGGAGTTTTTCCCACTGCCACTGCCAAATCAGGTTTTTTTTTGAGTTGGTATTTCACTCTGTTGCCCAGGCTGGAGTGCATGGCATGCTCATGGCTACCACAGCCTTGACCTGCTGGGCTCAGGTGATTCTTCTGCTTCAGCCTTCCAACTAGCTGGAACAAGGCAAGTTGCTAAATTTTGCTGATTTATCGTAGAAGTGAGGTCTCACCAAGTTACCCAGGCTGGTCTCAAACTCTGGTGCTCAGGCAATCCTCTCACCTCGGCTTCCCAAAGTGTTGGGATTATAGGCGTGAGCCACCGCACCTGGCCCAAATCAGCTTTCCTTGCCATTCAGAAGTATCTGTGGGAGGAGGAGGCCCAGAGAGCGTAGAACAGAAAGAGGGAAGGTGCTGATGGGGTCTGGTGGAGCCAAGGAGAGAACACAGAGGGCCTGTCCAGGGCTGACTGGGAAAGAGGGGAGAGGATGCCCCTCACTCACCTCCAAACCACGCCTGAATCCTGCCACTTTCTCGGCTGGACACCTCCAACCGTGAGGCATCATGAGCCTCCAAACAGGAAAGAGTCAGAGGCTGAGCACTTCCCACCGACCACACCCTCCCTCCATCTTCCTTTCCATCAAATGGACACAACTGCTGTGAGAGACTCGGCCTCTTAGGTGTTCCTGTAGAGCAACGCGAAAGAAACGAACGCAGCCCATTGAAAGACAACGACCTCACGGGCCCACACTTGGCCCGTGTGATGACCACTTATGCACCTAATCCCGAATCGCGCCGCACACCTTTAAAATAACAAAAATAAACGAAGAACACAGCCCCGCCCCAGTCCCTCCTCCTCCCTCCCGTGACAGGGCCTGGGTGTGTGGGGATGGCCCGGGTCCACACGTGTCCCTCCTCTTCCCCTCGCCCTCCCATGACAGTGCCTGGGCTTCCACATGGGTGGTGCTGGTGGCTGTGGGGCTCTGGCCTGTCGTGGCTGTGGAATGGTATACCTGAGCCTGCCAAATGGGACTGCTGAGTGGTGCTGGGTCCTGGGCATCCCTGCCTGGGTCAGCCCCTCCTGCTTCTCAGCCATGAGCACCTGTGGTGTCCGCCTCAGCCCTGGCTGGGTGGTCTTCAGAGGCAAGAGCCAAGTCGGCTCCAGATGACCATCCGAGTGTGCCCTTTTCTCTCTGAGGATCTTCCACAGTATTTCCAAGCCTACAACGCTAGTCAGGGTCCTAGCTAGGAAGGGACCTGCACTCTAAAGGCATTAGTTGAAGAGAACCCAATGGAGGGCCACACACAGTGTAGTTAGAGTTAATGGGTCCTGAGGGGAAAGGTGGGACCCCAGGGGTGCTCCCACGCCTGCATCTGCCTGGAGGGGCTGAACCCACTGGGACATGAGTGCAAGG
>NW_007019720.1:0-570 GCF_000164805.1 Carlito syrichta
GAGTGAGACTCCAACTCAAAAAAAAAAAAATTAGCCAGGCACAGTAGCGTGTGCCTGTCATCCCAGCTACTCGGAAGGCTGAGGCAGAAGGATCACCTGAGCCCAGCAGTTCACAACTGAGGTGGCCATGAGCATGCCACTGCAGTCCAGCCTGGGCAACAGAGTGAGATTCCTACCCAAAAAAAATGTCACCTGGCACGGTGACTCACGCCTATAATCCCAGCACTTTGAGAAGCCAAGGTGAGGGGATTGCCTGAGCCCCTGGGGTTCGAGACCAGACTGGGCAACTTGGTGAGACCTCTATAAAAATTTTTTTTTTTTTTTGCTTTCCTCCAGCCGTCCAAGATGCCGAAAGGAAAGAAGGCCAAGGGGAAGAAGGTGGCCCCGGCCCCTGCTGTCGTGAAGAAGCAGGAGGCCAAGAAGGTGGTGAACCCTCTATTTGAGAAAAGGCCTAAGAACTTTGGCATCGGACAGGACATCCAGCCCAAATGGGACCTCACCCGCTTTGTCAAATGGCCTCGGTACATCCGGTTGCAACGACAAAGAGCCATCCTCTATAAGCGGCTGAAA
>NW_007019721.1:0-887 GCF_000164805.1 Carlito syrichta
CTATGGATTTGTCTATTATGGACATTTTATAAATGCAGCCATTTCTATCACTTCTATCATTTCTTTCACTTGACATAATGTCTTTTTTTTTTTTGAGTCAGAGTCTCTGTCTCTGTCACACAGACTGGAATACAGTGACACGCTCATGGCCACTGCAGCCTTGACCTGCTGGGCTCAGGTGATCCTTCCACCTCAGTCTTCCAAGTAGCTGGAAACACAGGCGCCCGCCACCATGCCCAGCTATTAGCATTTTTTAAGTTTATTGTAGAGACAAGGTCTTGCCAAGTTGCCAAGGCTGGCCTCGAACTCCTGGGCTCAGGCAATCCTCTTGCCTCTGCCTCCCAAATCCTGTATTTGTTCCAATACAGGATTATAGGCATGAGCCACTGTACTTGTCTGGCATAATGTCTTAAGGCTCATCCATGTGGTAGCATGAATCAGTATTTCATTCTTGTTTGTTGCCAAATAATGCTCCACTGTATGGACACACTACGTTTTGCTTATCTGTTCATCAGTTGGCAGTCATTTGTTTTCAGTTTTTGGCTATTATAAATAATGCTGCTGTGAACATTTGTGCAAGTTTTTGTGTGCACATATATTTTAATTTCTCATGGGTATACACCTGGAAATTAAACTTTTGGGTCATATGGTAACTCTGTGTTTAACATTTTGAAGCATTGCCAAACTATGTTCTACTAGTTTGTTTTCAAACAAAGTCAAAATTTTATACTAACCACTCCCAAGAACCAGGGCAACTTTTAGCTTATTTTTAAAGTACATAATCTTCCACGTGTACTAGTTGGAGTAGACTAATACACAGTTAAAATTATGAAGCGGCATGAGAAATTTGTTATTGTTAAACTAAGACTATGAAATTAAAAAAAAAA